>NW_017101274.1:20665-55119 GCF_001263275.1 Habropoda laboriosa
CTGCGCAGGACCGTTCGCGAAACGCCGTCTTTTAAATGTATCTATCGTGACCCTTTCTTTTCCTCGACCGAAGACACCATTCGAAGAAGGAGCCGTGCGAAAAACGAAACAATAAAAGAGAAAGCGGAATCATTGTAAAATATGAAAAATGCGTATAAGAAGGGACGAAAATGAAAATAGCCGTACGTGAAACCGAAATTAGAGTTGATTCTTTTCTACCGTGAGCTGCGGACGGTGTCGCACAGTAGTCCTGTGCGGGTGCGACTAAAAAAAAGAAAGAGAAATAATCGTGGGCGTGAAAGGGACGAAGACGACGAAGGGCGACGAACGGTCTGTTTTTCTCCCTCCCAAAGAAGCATTGTGTCGTCGTCGTCTCCCTCCGTCGCGCTCAGGGACACCTTTTTCCTCGAGACGTTTTGCCGCTTTCATTGTTTAGATGATTACTATTTAACGACAAAAAAATAAAAAACGAGAAAATCGAAAACGATTAAGATCGTATGGGAAAAAGAAGATGAAGAGGGAGATGAAGAGAGTAACGAGAGTGTGTGTGTAAGAGAGAGAGAGAGAAAGAGAGAGAGAGGTCGATGGAACCTTTTTTAACCCAACACGTCACCGTAACGTGTTATTATTGCGAGGTGGGCTTTTCTTTTTCACAGTGAAACAAAATATTATAAGGAACGATACCACAAAGTAACAAAAGACATTTCGACGAAAAAAAATTAAAAATACACAGAGAGAAAGAGAGAATGAGAGCGTGTGTGCCTCCTGTTGCGCTCGACCATAGAAGCATCAGCCTAATTGTGACTCGAGGATCCTTCCCGTACCCGCGTCTCGTCGATTTCCCTTCGAGAAACTCGGTTCCTTTCGTCCGAATTTCAAAAATTCACAAAAAAATGATCTTAAAACTGGATCATCGATATCTAGAATAATAAGGAACACGGAAACATCCTCTTCGTACACCTGGTCGAACTCACATTTCACACCGATCTGTGCAAACTCTATTCGAATTCGAACGAAAAGAAGAAGATTCTCGTCTTGTTGCGAATCGTCGGATTCTGACGAGAGGAACCAACCAGACGAAAGGGTGTACGCGTAGAGAGAGAGAGGGGTAGACATAGTTGGAGGGTAGAAAGAAAGAAGCGTAGGTTTCACGGTGCCGACGTTGCAATCGTGCAATTGCCGCGTGGCGATACTCCTTCAGACGAAAAGTGCGGTCCTTTTCTCGGTCGTTGTTGAGCCACGTAAAGCTGCCACGGACAAAAAACGTCTCTCTGGCCAGGCAGGGGGTGCAAAGGAGAAACCTAGGAGGGTGGGGAAGCAGAAAGGAGACGACGAGAGCCCGGGCAAGGACGATCCTCGAGAGGGTGAGCACACGAGAGGGGTTTTAACCGACGAAACGGCTTGAGCGGGAGGAAATAAGGGTGCAAGCAGGGTGAGGGGGTGGACGAGAATGGACAGGACAGGTGAGCGGAAGGTTGAACGGAAGAGGATAGCCCACGTGAGAGATCGACGAGAATTTTCGCGGAACGGTGGGATCGGACGTGTGTGTGTGTGTGTGAATGGAAAATACGACGCGTGCGTGTGTGGTGCGCGTGTGAGGGAGATGGACAGTGGAGGTTGGAGTGTAGAGAAGGTGTAATGCAATGTTGACGAGTGAGCGATGAGCATTTAATCAACGGTAGAGAATGCTTATAGTGGAATTAATTATTAGAGAACCGACGTGAGGGAAATGGTGGCGGACGAGGAAGTATTGGTAGTCGTATGGTGGCGAGGGTTTGACATTTTTTTTCGACGACGATATCGCGTGAAAAAACTGAAAGTGTGTGTACAGCAGAGTCGAAGAGAGAGAGGGTTGAAATGGGGTTGGGGAGCGCACGAGGGGGATGCACGATGCGTTATCAGGCGAAATACAGTAAGCGAAGAGAGAGAATGAGAGCGAGAGTGGGTGAAAGAGGTCTTGGTGCGTGTTACAGAGTGCACGCCTAAGAATTGCGCGCGAATAAGAATGCGAGAACGTGTGTATAGAGAGAGAGAGAGAGAGGGGAAATTGCGACAGCAGCGGCGAGAAGCAGGGAAATGCGGGTTGAAATCGGTGAAGTAATAAACCGAGAGATATTGTACTGTGACGAAAGAGGGCTGAAAAGGTGGGAAAAGGGGAGAAAACGAGAGTGAACGAGTGAGAATGGGAGAATGAGAGAGAGATGGATGGAATGCGAAGCTAAACAAAAAGGCACGTTCTGTCAATTTGTCAATATTGTCACGATTCGATAATGGTCGATTGGTATGCCTACGATTGAACCTCCATTTACCGAGTGGATGTATGATGATTCAGTACGATTCTTATAATTATTATCATTATTATTCTTAATTAATTAATTGATTATCATTATCGATTATCATTAACAGTGCGAAAGTAGGAGTAATAAACCACAAGAAAACCAGAGAAAACAGGAAACAGATGATAATGCAAAAACACAAAAAAAGAAAAAAAATAAGAAAGAAGAAAGGCAACCACTTATATTATTGTACATATTTACTTGTAACTGCTATTCGTATTGCAGAGGTTTTGTTCTCTCAACAAATGATTTCCTCGATTCTGCGGGAAGAAAAAAAAATGAATAAAATAAAATTTGTGTATTATTAAGAGCCTCGGATGGTCCGTTTCGTTTTTATTCTATCCTATGTGTATACATGTCGACACTTACAATCCCCCAAGAGAACCTGGATATTCGTCCATTTTAGAGACGAACCGCCTCGAGTTCGAAACCCAATTCGACGGATTTTCTTTATTTTTTCATTTCTCTTTTAGGCGATCTAGTGGAATCTTCACTTTCAAATTCGGGAGACGGGCAGTTCGAACGAAATCGAGGCTGTTCCGTGGCAAAATTGAATCCGCGTCGCGTTACGTCCCTGGATACTTTTACGACACCGAGAGATAACTTATCTTCTCGGTGTGCACGTCGATCTTGCGTTTTTTATTTGTTCCACCGTGCGATTCGCTTATCCTCGAACCTCCACCTCCGCCTCCTCCTCCTCGTCCTCCGCATCTCCTGCACGATCTGAGCGCGAAAGATCAAACACGATACATGCATTCTGTCGCCATCTTGTGGATTTATAACCGTATCAGGGTATTGATTTCTTACTTGTGGACAAAAATTACGGCACCGTTGCCCGTTCTTTCCGGGAAATGAGGGTTTTAATTTATTATGAGACGCAATCGAGTTCCAGCGCCGATACGATAACGTGCACGGATCTGTTATCCTGCCAATATGCCGGATTATTGAATTATCGGAGCCGGTTGGTTACATCAACGAGGACTATAGCTTAAACATACCAGCTCGCACATACACACACGCGCTGATTTGCTTTTGAAATTCAAACGTTTTTCATCCTTGCAGTAATTTCGATTCGAAAATTGACGAATTCATTTTTGTACCGAATGACGCGTGATAGTAGATTGGAAATATTACCAAAGTGTATAGTAGTCTTCGTACAAGGTTGATCTCGGTATAAGTAGAATTGAATATACTTGACATACTTCAAATAAACGAAAGTTTTCACAATTTCAATTTAGAAATTTAAATATCGTTAATTGTTTCACAAGCACAATTAGGAAATCGACGAATTGGAAATATTGCGGTACGGTTCGCAGGAAGTCGATCTCGGTACAAGTAGAATCGAATGCACTTGCCATCCTCCTGAACGAACGAAAGTTTTCGCAATTTCGATTTAAAAATTGAAATATTTTTCATTCTTCCGATAATTCAGATATGTTGAAATAGAACGATTTATTAGTAACACGTGATAGAACATTAGAAATATTACGTATGTGCCAGCGTTATAGTAGTCTTCACAAAAGGTCGATCACGGTATAAGCAGATATACTTGCCATCCCCCCCCCCCCCTTCCCTGAACAGAGACGAAAGCTTTTGCAATTTCGTCTTAGTGCTTCTTTCATCTGAAGTGCAGTGTTATTTCTCGGATCTGATGGTTGATTCAATCCTCGAACACGGATGGAACACAGAAAACTGAAATAACCGAAATTTCAACCTGGTCTTACGCCACCAGTAATACACGAAACCCCGTCCCTAGCCTTGTACAATATCCTCGCGAAGAGGAATTTAAAATCGCCTACAAAACCGAAACGAACGCAAATTGCACAATTCGTTTCGTGCATTCCGGATTCCTTTTCCAAGATAGGGGGGGTAAAATACACGGCTGTGGTAATCTTGGAGTCGACGAACGACGGAAACACCGACAGAGGAAGAAATTCCAGAAACAAAAACGACCGCTCATCCCCGGCTTCAATCTGAAGGAAACATGCACATCAGGGGCAGTTCCCTGTCGCGAGGCAAAAATACCCCCGTCCGTGGAGACTGCGACGCGTAATAAGATCTCGAGAAACGTCGAACCGAGCTGGTGAGTGGAGTCGTCGTCGTCGAATCGAATCGACAGAACGGAAGTGTGAGAGAAAGAGAAAGAGAGGAGAGACAGAGAGACAGAGAAAGAGAGGAGAGACAGAGAGAGACAGAGGAAGAGACACAGAGAAAGAGGGAGAGACGCAGATAGAGGGAGAGACACAGAGAAAGAGAGGACAGACAGAGAAACACAGAGAAAAAAAGAAGAGACAGAAAAAGAGAGAGGAGAGACAGGGGGAGAGACACAGATAGAGGGAGAGACACAGAGAAAGAGAGGAGAGACAGAGAAACACAGAGAAAAAAAGAAGAGACAGAAAAAGAGAGGGGAGAGACAGAGGGAGAGACACAGATAGAGGGAGAGACGCAGATAGAGGGAGAGACACAGAGAAAGAGAGGAGAGACAGAGAAACACAGAGAAAAAAAGAAGAGACAGAAAAAGAGAGAGGAGAGACAGAGGGAGAGACTCAGAGAAAGAGAGGAGAGACAGGAAGAAACAGAGGAAGAAACACAGAGAGGAGAGACAGAGAAACACAGAGAAAAAAAGAAGAGACAGAAAAAGAGAGAGGAGAGACAGAGGGAGAGACACAGATAGAGGGAGAGGAGAGACAGGAAGAAACAGAGGAAGAAACACAGAGAGGAGAGACAGGGAGAGACAGAGAGAGAGATGGGTAGATCCAGGGAAAAAAGGAACGCGTGACGTCATTACGCCGCGGCTCGAGCAACGTACCCTCACAAAGGGAGCCAGACCACCTCTGTCGAGGCCCATGACGTAATGACGGTGAAGCACACGTTGCTACGCACCCCACTAATTACGAGGAGCGAGCGCAATCGGTCTCTCCAAGCGAAATCCGGCCAACCTACGCCCTTCGAGCCTCGGACTCCCGGCGACCGAGTTTCGCGGTACCACGTATGCAGAGTTGGGTGAAATATCCAGAGGAAATATTTCAAATATTACTATTTTAAATAACAGATTCTATAGACGGTGGATGTAGAATGATGTTTTAAATAGGAGGTGAAATTTTCACGAAATATTTCAAGTATGAAATGGGTACTTGGAATATTTCTTGATAATGAAAATACGTGCTGGATGTATTTCAAAATTTCCTTCGAAAATAGAAAGAGTATGTTGAAAAAAATTCTTTGGGATTTATCAAATTCGTTGATGAGTTACTGAACATATTTACTTTGGAATACTACTCAATTTTTCTTTTGTTCATTGTGGGCTGTAAAGTGATGAAATAATATAGCTGAAACTGTATATTAATTAGTGGAAATAAATAAATTCTTCAACATTTATAATTCTTTCTTTTGTAAAGTCTGTCTAGGAAAGTAGTCTGGAGTTGCTGGTCGATCGTATCGAGAAATGCTCAAAAGTTTTTCACTGAAAAAAATATTGATTAAAAAATAAAGAGAAAAGTATAATTGTAAAAGAGCAATGGTAAGTGTATGTAAGATATGATATATTTGAAGAAGTGAATTTTGAGGGAAACTGGGGAGAGGTAGATTTAGACTTGAGGGAAGAAAGAATTAAAAGTTCTGAATGAAGTTTCCCTAAAGCTAGATAAATCCTGAAGAATTGTATTTCTCAAATTTAGTACCTTCTTCAATTTCGTTTTCCACTTATAATTACAAATAAAAAATAAAGCTTCTTTTGGAAAATAATGAAAATTTTCTTTCGTTAAATAAAAATGTGAAAAATCCTAATTAGTAAGGAATGAATAATGCACGTGATTAACAGGTAAGTACGCATTTAAATGCAGCATGTTTTCAATTTCATTAAAGAATAATATTTCAATTACCTAGACTAACACTTTTAATTAAAACAATAAAGCAAAATATGAATGAACTATTCTCATATCAACAAAAGATTACCTGTTATTAAAACACATAAAACATATCTGTATTAAAAATATTAACAGAAGATTAATAAATTAAGTAGACGATATTAATTTCTTCGTGAAGTTATATCACCGTGAAGTGTATAACTTTATCGTTAAAAGCGGAAGTAAAAATGTTGAAGCATCCTAGTTAGTTGACAGAATGAGAATAAGTAAACAGTGTCTGGCGTAACGCATCCTCTACTACTAAACCCGCCAGTGGAGGGGATATACAAGGGATGTATACCTATCCTTTCCTTGACTTCCGTCACCTCGTCAAAGTAGAATAGGTCAACCGAGAAAGTATAGTCGATCGTACATCTACAATTACCAATATTACTGTAGTTAACATTACAACCTATATTGCACTGCAAAGTACTTACCAATTTGTCAAATAATTTTCCATAAACAATTACATTTGTTTCATTTATTGTTATATCCACACACAGATAACGTATTATTTCGTTGCTAAAGCTACGATAAAAAGTTGTTAAATCATGATTGAACGCTATTTTAATGAACGCTGTACGCTTTCAATAATTCTCGTAGATACCATGTCTAGAGAACGGTACGCAATTATTGTGCAATCTCATAGCCGACTTTGTCGAGTTATAATCTCTTGACGTATAAAATTTACGACTCACCTATCGCAGAATAATCAAGAACACCTTTCCGCTGCTAATGTTACCGACGTTGTTGACTCATGCTGAAGATACATTCATAGCGTAGCTTCAGTTGAATGACGTTCGTATATCGCACAAAAGATCTGTATCAAACGAGAATATCGTTGTGATAATAAAGAATTTTTAAAATAAAGTCGAAGAGATTTCGATATTTTTTTACGTATTTACACAATTTTGTTATGCAACTAATATTCCGATTAGAAACGATAAGTTCGAATAGTTGTTTAAATAATTCTCTAATTATATGGTTAGCTGTTTCGAAGTATTTGTGTTGGAATCGAATAAGACGAAATAAATGTAACAACAGTTAACATATGTCAATACAATCGCATTTATGCTTCGTCGTAGTTTTAACGAATAATACGAATGTTATATATCAATAATATATACCGTACTACTTTTATATATTACAATAATTTAAAAGAAAAGTAAAAATACGTAAGAAAATCTTTCTGTTTACTATATTGAATCACACGTAAGATTCGTCAATTGTCCTGAAGTTGTCTCCACAAAGTATCGCAAGAGTCGAGAGTATCGATTGTACTTTGGCGCCTTTATTTTCGCGCCAATTTTTACTACGTACATGAAAATTGTACACAATTTACGACACGACCAATTCCCACAGTGCAATTTATAATATTTTGTAATTTATGTTTAAGATTAAATAGAAAGAATAAAATTGCGATTAAAGTAGAATATTTATAAAAATTTACAGCATTATTCAAATACAAATAAAATGTTAATATTGTACTCCTAAAGTTCCTATTTTTTCATGATTATGAGTTCTTTCGTAAATACATTTTACGTTACTCTGTACGCTGAGAATGCATTGTTACGTACCCGCTTTATCTGTTTTCTCGTGAAATGCATGGAATGGTAGATCGGTCTGTACATAGAATATCGATATAGATAGATTCCGTGTTAAGTCAATACAGTAAGTCCTTTTAAGGTGCCTCTTAAAAGGAAACTGGCGATACTCCAACGTATATCAAATTAACAATTGAATATCGTTTATAAATTTCTTCATTGATCACAGTAGTAATTAACCTATACGAAAGCTAAAAATAAATAATATGTAAGACTTCACAAGTTTTAAACGTAATTATAAGATTATCATGTTGAGAACAATTTCTCAATTGACTCCTGTAGTAGCTCCGTCTCAAATATGGCTGAAACGTCAGCCAGTGTGCAGTCCGTATAGTGTGGTTGGCTGTTACGGTGGTACGCGTAACGATTTATCGCGTATTATTACGCATCAGTCTAAATGTTTCGTGTTCTTCCTGCGCAAAACTACGAGAAGAGAGTTTCAGCAGTCTAGTAATACTGCTGTCATCACATGCAGCGAGATAAAAGAAGAAGAAATGGCACCAACGCGTGTTATTCTTATGTCGTGTGGCAGTTATAACCCTCCAACCAATATGCATTTAAGAATGTTTGGTACATATATATCATCCTTATAATCAATATCGAGTCTTTACGTAAACACAAAACTCTTCGATATATGCGATATCAGTAATATATAATGTATGCAGTACAGTAGACGAATTTTACAACAGTCATGCTATCTCGATTATTTGAATAAATCCAGTAATATACAATGTATGCAGTACAGTAGACGAATTTTACAACAGTCATGCTATCTCGATTATTTGAATAAATCGAAACACTGTTAAGATAACACTGTGTAAACAGTCCAGATTGATGTCATTGTCTTATATAAAATATGAAACATGCGTTCATGCGATAGTCAAATTTTAAATAAACTTGTAGATAAAATTTATTGTTAATAAAGCAATTCGAATTATTTATGTAAACTGTTTTTTTGCAAAAATAAATAAATTTCACCTAAAGACTTACAATTACAGCTACAATTAAACATGGAATACAGTGTTGATTTTTCATCTAACATTTGCAGAAATTGCCAGAGACCATCTACACAGGATGGGAACACATATTGTTGTTGGTGGTGTTATATCTCCAGTACATGATGCGTATGCTAAAAAAGAACTTGCAAGCGCTACACACAGATGCGCTATGTTAAGATTAGCCTTACAAAACAGTGATTGGATCAGACTTAGTACTTGGGAAGCTAGACAGAATGGTTGGACAAAGACTAGAATAAGTTTACAGCACCACCAAAATTTATTGAACTCTGTGTTGTTCGATGCAAATAATATTAAACATAATATAGCAACTGAAGATTTGGAATGGATACCAGAAAATGTAAAAAATAGTGCTGATCATACTCCAATTCAGATTAAACTACTGTGTGGTGCTGATTTGTTAGAAAGTTTTGGAACTTATGATCTTTGGGCTGAAGAAGATGTAAGTTGATACCACTTTGTTTCTGCTTATTGTGTCAACATTTAGAACAAATACTTTCAACTCTCTTGTTTACAGATTGATGCCATTGTTGGAGAACACGGTCTTGTAGTTATTACGAGGGAAGGTTCTAATCCAAACAAGTTTATATATGATTCAGATATTCTTTCCAAACATATGGTAATTAATTATTCACCAAAGATTATTGTATATCTTGTGTATGTTTTTGATTATTTTACAAAGTTAATTTATTTACAGCACAATATATACATAGTAACTGAATGGATTCCAAATGAAGTTAGCTCAACTAGAATAAGGAGAGCATTGAAGCGAGGTGAAAGTGTCAGGTATCTCCTGCAAGATGCTGTGATTGATTACGTCTATAAGCATGGAATTTATGATGCAAAGACTACAGCATCAACAATGTGAGTTTAAATATAATTTAACTGAAATGATAGTTCACTTAACTAGTGGTAATTTAATAGCATATCTTCCAGTAGATTTAAACAAAAATTTATTTTTGTGTATTTTGTATGAGAAGTGTATATTTTTATAGCATTCATATTCCACGTAGTTGGTGAGTTTAGAGCATATAGAATTGGTTAACCTATAAGACGTTTTAAAGTTTATATACACGTGTAAATTTTATGACCAAAATTTAATCCTTTTAGTACTCAATAATGTCGACGTATTAATCGTAAAGCTGATCATTGTAATCGAAAAAATGAAATATTTGAAATATTAAAGGGAGATACACAATGTTTGCGTGATAGAAAACTTGTAAATACTTAAAACTACGTACACAATGCTCTTCCAATGTCCTACAAATGTATAGAGTGTTAAAAAAAAATACGATCAACGTTATACAAATTCACTTCGTATGGAAATGTAGTAATTTGTAGTTTATCAATGTACATATGTAAATATGTAGAAATAAAGGGATATAAATATTTTTTA
This sequence comes from Habropoda laboriosa, assembly GCF_001263275.1. Classification (NCBI taxonomy): domain Eukaryota; kingdom Metazoa; phylum Arthropoda; class Insecta; order Hymenoptera; family Apidae; genus Habropoda; species Habropoda laboriosa. The sequence continues at coordinate 30,923 of NW_017101274.1, forward strand.
TAAAATTGTTTAAAAGATATCGAATCCAATCGTTTACAAAAAAAAAAAAAAAAAAAAAATTATTGAGTGTTAAAAGGGTTAACATATTCTGTATGAATAATACTCAGCAATATATTAGTCTAGTCTATAAGAGTCTTCCGTTTACATGTAAATCGAATCTCAATGACCTGCTTCCCCATACTGTAATAACAAATAAATTCTAGCAACCACATTTCTTTACGTTCCTTATGTTAATTTTACAACGTAATTACATGTTTATTTGCTAACTGTAGTAAGAGTATCGATTCACGGCTAAAGGTATATTTTCCTAGCTTCATTCAAACCCCATTATCATTCAAATGAACACTCGATGAACACACGTGGCTCGAACTTCTCGCCGAAACATCGACGAAAGTAAACAAACCGGAAAAAAAAAACAAAAGAATTGGCTCGACAAAAATGGAAACACCTTTCTGCCTGAATCGTACTACTACCGAGCATCAGTACAATAACAACAAAGACCATGTAAAAAATAGTGTCTTGTTTTTCACGCTGCGAATCTACTTGGACACTGAAGTAAGTTGGAACTGACCTCGCCAAACGCGAATAATTACTTGACCATTGATTCCAAGTATCAAAGCACATTTCTCACGCCGTCGCCTAGCGACGTTACCATGGAATCCCCGAGTCCGATCGAAATTATATCCATCGATGTGCCTGACACGGTTCTGCGTAAGAATATCCAGAACGCAACGAACGTGGCATGCGTCGCCTCACGTCACGTCGGCGTCGGCGGCCTCGAGGAGGCCCGCGAGAAATTCATTAACGCTCTCGTGGCGGAGAACGGCAACGCCAAACATTTAACGACCGCGAAGGCCGCGTATCCAGGTCTCGCGAAACAGATCATCGCCACCGAAACCGGCGAGTCGCAGATCCTCGACGAGGTAGGTTTCGTTGACGATGATAAGAAGGTCAGGAAGGTGGTCAGGGTGCAGCCCAGATCGTGTCAGCTGGAAGAGGTGTCCCCGAGTGTCGCCACCTCGTCGAAACGCGAGAGCCTCGCGAGAATCACCGCGTTACCTTGTATCGAGGCTAAAGACAGCGTAGTTAAGTTGACAGAGAACAATGGTAGAGCTCGTCTCGAGCACGATATCGTCGAGGTAGGGTTAGCGGGCGTTAGATGCAAGGATCGCGACAGAAGATCATCGCTTTCTTCGTCGATCATCTCGTCTTCGACCACGTCTACCGTGGACAACGGCGGAGGACGTCACGAGTGTGCTCTCTCCGACTTTAGCGTGGACAAAGAGGATTACAGACTCACGCGTTACGGCATGGACGACGCGGTCGAAGACGAGATCCAGGATCGACGTAAAGATTCTCGGTTAGGCAAGCAGCGATCGAACGACTCCGACGAGAGTCAGCGTAATCTGTCGCTTAAGGACGAGCACGTTAGCCGCAAGGGAAGCGACGAGATCCACGATCAGGATGTCTTCCCTGGCGACAACGTTCGATGCTCGAACACGCAGGTTCTAGTGTTAGTCAGCGCGATGATTCACAATCCTTTCGACAAGGAAGCCGCGACGTTGATCGTTGAGGAGAATGGGGTACAGGGTAAGGGCGAGATCACGATATACAAGGGTGAATCGGACGGAAGTATCGATAAGTTGAGTCTTCTGGTGCAGTCGCCTGCTCCGTCGTCCGTCAGCGACGAGAGCACCGTGAAGATACAAGAGATAGTCGAGGATAAGACAGAAGTGACAAAAGAAAGCTCGGATGATTCGTTGGCTTTGGACAGATCGTCGAAGCGAGACGTGAGCCTAGAGATCGATGGTAAGTATGTGAAGTCCGTGGTGAACTCGCGCAAGAGTCCCAGAAAAACGAAGAACGGTCAAATGCGATTGTACAGCAGCGAGAACGAAGAATGGATATCGAAAGAGATCAGCAAGGCGGAAAAAAAGAGCGCAGATTCTGGTACACAGTCGGAAGAGACGTTCTACAAGACTGTATCGAAGTCCTCGAAAGCTTCTTCTTCCAAGTCGAAGAGTCCTAGGAAAGAGGGGAAATCCCGTTCGAACGGTCAGAAAACTGCGAGCAGTTCGAAGGCTCACGACTCTGCTGGCGAGGAAAGAACGAAGAAAGTGAAACGATACGACGCGTCTTTGAAAGGAAGCCTCGATTCGGTGATCACCACGAACGATTCTCGAACGATCTCTAAAAGAAGATCGAAGATTGACGAGATGTTCTCGAAGAAGTCGAAGAGCTACGAGTCCATCAAGAAGGTCCAAGAGATTTGCTACGAAGATGCTTCCAAGGCTGACAGTACTTCCCAGTTGATCACAGCCAATGAATTAGACATGCAGACGGACGAATTTTGCTCCGTTTGCTGCTACGTGAACGAGATGTCCCTGAGAACGGAGGAAGCTATCGGCAGTCCGTCTCAGGATAATTTCTACACGCTTAGATCGAACTGTAGTTCCATCGCTGACGAGGATTCCACGGAATGTGATATTTGTAGTTCCTGGAATTTACAAGAATCAACAGACGCGTTGGATAGAAAGCTCATCTCCTCGACTACAGATTGCGACCAGTTGTGCGAGGTCTGCGAGATCTGCAGCGAGATCTGCGCCACGTTCAACCCTGAACAGGAGCCTACGTCGTTCTCCGCTACCATGGAGGCGAAAGATCTAACACAGAGTCGAGCGTTAGAGTCTTCCTCGAGGAGTCTTCCAAAGGACAGCTCTAGAATCGTCCATAGTACTGCAACTGATCCTTCCTTGGACGACGACAGCTTCGAGATCGAGAACTGCGGCCTGCAGAGCGGTCCCGAATCGGTGGACGAGAGGAAACAAGCTCAGCAGGACGGTGAAACATTGTCCATGTCTTTCAGTATCTCCGACTCGGCTGTGACGAAGAAGAAATCACGAGATAAATACTTCATCCCTAAAGACGAATTAGCTATTCTTTCCAGCGGCACCAGACGCATGAATCGCAAGGGTTCGCTGCTGAGGAAGAAGCCAACGGAGGACCCTGCGAACGCTTCGCAAGATAAACGGCGCTACTCTTCGGTGGATAATCTTCAATTGGCCAAAGCATCTTCCAGGAGCCACGATAAAATTCTCAGGCCGAAGAACAGTAAGTTAATCGGGTCTGCTGATAACATACGTGCTTCCAGGAGCTCTAGAAGATGCGAACCGCTGCAGAGATCGGCGGACAATGTTCGATACATGGATTCGTCCACGGATAATTTGGATTCGCTGGTGGAGAGTTTGGATAGAGAAGACGAGACGCAGGAGGCTATCAATTGGATGGAGCAACCGAAGGTCCGGGACAACGAGACGGTGAAGATGATACTGACTAAGCATGGAATCAAGATAATCAGCGAGAAGGAAACTGCTCTGTAATGGAGGTGATAGGGTTACATTTAAAGAACAATGAGAGAACGCAATTTGTTCGAAGAAAATCGCTCACAATTAGCTAAAGGAAAAAAGAGGAAAAAGAAAAGAACAAAAAAGAGTTACAGAAAATATATATTATATATACGACACAAAATTAGTTTGAACTATCGTTAGGCCAACTGCAAACCCTAGGATGCAGACTTATCGACTCTCTTGTGATAATTCTGATCGATATATCGTCTTCAAGAGACACAAGATTTTTCACATTATAATATAGATACTTAGTTAACGGATATACGTATATCTATATATTTATAACTCGGGAAACGGGTTCTTTTCCGAGAATAAAACGAAACGCCAGGATGTTACGATTTGATCCTACTCACAGATTCTATTTAATTAATAACGATGATGTTCGCGCGACGAGGCTCTTGAAGAGTTTTGAAAAGTTCTGTAAAGAAGTAAAAAAAGAAAGAAAGAAAGGAGAAAAATGGTAACAGATCTCGAAGCGTGGCATTGTTGAACCGCACGTTGATCGTCGTGAGTAGAAAAAGAGTTCTAAAAAAGAAAGATACGCATATGAGGAGTAATACAAGCCTTGGAGAAACTCTTTTTAGCAAATACAGCAAGAGAAAACGATATATATAAATATATTATTATTACTATTATTATTGCGTTAACGAACTGATTTAAGAGCCATCGCTGTTTGAGCGTGATTAAACGAATTAAATGAATCGCGAGGTGTTTCGTTGTCGCGTGCGTTGGAAAGAGGCACTTTGAGAAAGAGCAAGTAAAAAAAAGAAAAGAAAAAGCGAGGAAAAATTGCTCAAAAGATTGAAACGAACGTGAAACGATATATAATGATCATTCTTGACAACGCACGAGCATCGAGAACAACAAATTATCGAGACAATCCTACAATTAACTCGTCAATATTATAACGAATGAAAAAATGGTTTCAATTAACTATAAAAATATTCTACAAACTACGTAAGTGATACGCTACGATGGGCTGCGGTACATCGATCGGGGAGAACGTGATTAATTAATGTCGCTTCTAATGGAACCCGCCAGATCTCAGTTTACCTTTCGCCGTTTTCAAGAAGAGGAAAGATAAAAGATAAACGAAAAATATATAAAAAAAAAAAAAATAAGTAAATATTAAAAAGAAAGAAATACATGTGATTTCGTTTCGTTAATTCGAAACGTCGTCGTGTAAGTGAAGATCGTTCGCGATAGACTCGATCCTTTTTACACGACGAGCATAAAATGATACAATTAATTAATTACGATTTTACACATTATACATACACACACATCTGCCAAACGACTTTTATTAAAACAAAACGTGCCAATTGTGTTTTTTGATACCTTTGTAGAAATCGTGAGTTTTTTACTATTTCGAACGGCATATCCCGGGTATGATAGTTTTAATCGTCGATACTTTCTCGAACGGTGAGCGATCCAAAAGAGATATCGAGAAGGGGGAGAGAGAGAGAGAGAAGAAAAAAAAGAAGAAAAATACGTTCCTTAATTCCGTCACTGTCGCGCACACGTCGAGCCGTTTTGTGCGAATAATATCGTTCTTTTTCTCTCGAGTGATATCTACAAGTATCTAACGAGCAGTTTCACTATTTCTTATAATTATATCAGCCTCTATATCTATCACTTCTGCTCCGTATCTTTGTGTATCCTGTTTTTTGCACGGTGTCATGCGCCTATCTCTGTCATGAGTCTCGCTTTGAGAAATCCCTCCAGCGATCGTACATTGCTGTCTGTTTTTTCAAAATTAGTATCTTGAGAAATGTCGGCGATAATGCTCCTCCACTGCATCTAACTGTGATGAAATCGTTCGTCGGAACGAACGCGTGCAGAGAGAAATCTGAAATGTGAAATGCGTGTTTTTACATAACATTTTTTCTCTGTCTCTATTTAATTGGTTTTTTTTTTTTTTTTTTTTTTTACAAATGTTTTTGTCTTAAAAGCTTGCTCAGACTGTAGACTTTAACGAGGTTTATCAAAATGATCCGATTGCGAAGTACGCTTAGGTGCAATGGAAACGAATCGCGTTGTTTGATTATAATGGCTGAGCTTCTTAGGCGTACCTGTGTTTTCATAGTGCCTAATTTTCCATTGTTCTGCCAGCAATCGCGGCTCTTGGCGAGCCACTGTCGAGAAGCATCGTGTTTGCGAATGATTTTTTTGCGAGATGCGATTTTGTTTATTCTATTGTTTTTTTTTCTTTTTAATTTTGAGAAGGACGTCTTCTCTCTTTTTTTTCGAACACCATCATTCCCCTTTTTATCACAACCCTGTTTTTTGTTAGTATATTTGGTACGCAAGTCTGATTTTTCTACACTACCTTGCCCCATTTTTTGAACAAACTCTCTGTTCGCTCTTCTTGTTATTTGTATAGTAACGTAGATAGACGAAGGTGGCGAGAAAAATGCTCAAGCTGACGGTATTGACTGTTTAACCCTTTGGGGACGCCATAGTTTCTAATGGAAATCATGTGAACGACTGTTGAATAGAAAAAGAGCGTAAATTTTTGCATTTTATTGATGTATTTTTAGAAGAAGAAAAAAAGAAAAAGATGTATGTCTATTTATTTTTGTTACGATACGAAAGAGAGAGAGAGAGAGGGGAAAAAAGAAGGAATTGTCGTGGATAAAATGTTTATAGTAGTACGATTACCTGGAAATATACCGGCCTTCGACCGCAAAGGGTTAATTCACGAGAAGTGCTTCCTGAGTGCGATTTGAAACGGCATTAGGCCGCCCTCGTATCTTTTTGAAACCAACTCCGCTTCTTTCTTTCTATTCCTGTATCATTCGTTTCTTTGTTGTCTGTATTTTTCTCAATTATTTCGTGAGACATGTGAAATGTGTTTGACCATCACGACTTCTATCATGCAATCGCTCTGTCCAAATTGTATTTACACGCATAAAATGCTCAGTTCGAAACTCGTGCCGTGAAGTGTTCTTGAAAAATTGAAGAAAGAGAATGATGCCTTAACAAACAAAAAAAAAAAGGAAGAATAAAAAGAAGAAGAATTTTCTATTATCGGTCGATAAAAAAAAGGAAACTTCTTACGTATTCGTTTAAGTGTTCAGTATTACATTAGTAGTTTAGAGAATCGTATCAGTATTAACACAACAATAAGAAAATAAGCAACTAAGAGTAAACTATTCGCAATTATTTAAACGATTATACGATCAAGTGTTAAAGATCTACGATCTAAAAAGGGGCGAAGAACATAAATTATAAATAGGTCTGCAAAATATCCCTAACCTAACCTAACCTTTGCAAAACGCACGTGTCCCACTTGAGTACTCGAACAAACATTGATCTCGATTCAGTATCCATCACAGACACGATGATTGGTAAATAAATAAAAAATACTTTGGTTACAAAAGGGTTAAACTACCTCGCAAAACATTCTACGTCTTCCACTATAAAGTAACACGTCACGACACCTTTTATTCCACTTTACATCGCGTTTCTGTATGCAAAATCCAAAATCAAATCTTCCATATCCCCGTGTCAACATTGCAGACCTGACATTTCACAATTGCTGTACTCCTTCGAGCTCCCCTTTTTAGATCCTCAAATCCATCTAATTCGAGTTCAATCATCTGCGAATCTCCGGAAAATCTGCGCGTCAGAGTGTTCAAAAAGGCACTCGTTCCGTGCCAAACCACGTCTCTTTCTCAATTTTTAACTGAAAAGTCGTCGAAGACGCGAGAAACGACGGAGAGAGAGAAAAAAAGAAAAGAAGATGAGACAAGCGAAACCCACGATGGCGTGATAGAAGTCGATGTGTGGTTCGGTTCTGATGGAGCATGTGATATGTGTTTTCCAGGGTACAGCAAAACCTGCATGCCTACTGTAAGACAGATAGTTGACTGTCTCGTTGCTGCTCGACCCATGCCAATACGATGCGGCCCCTGCCTTACTGCTATACGTACTAATACTGCTACTAACAATCGCGGTAGTAACGGCGCCAGTCGCGTTAGTAGCACGGCTAACAGCAACAACATCAACAGCTACATCAACAACAACAAGAACGTACACGCCTACGAGAACATTCAGAGCTTTAGTATGCGCGATAATGTCCCGATCGGTTGCGCGACCAACCGCGACTAGGATTTCCGTTTCCCGCAGTGCTGGGGAGATTTTACACGGAATTTCTTTATGAGAAAATTTTCTCGACTTTTTCTCATTTTTGTCACAGTGAAACGCGATTTTATTCTTATACTAGACGAAGCATTTTTGGTATTTTTTCACACCCAATGGTGGGTAAGATTGAACATGCTTCAGAATAGTTCCTTTTACTGTACCGTAATCATGTTTTGTATTTATTTGTTACTAGGTTTGATTTATTTTACAGTAGACACAGGTTTGTCCAATTTTTTATCCTTCATATATTTTTTTTTATTTTTTTAAAAATGGTGAAAGGTATAAATTGTACTGAGTACATAAGGAGAGAGTCTCTTTTTGTGTTGTTTTTAGAAGGAAAAAGGGTAACATGCTGTACCTGAATCGATAGAAAATTGAAGAGCTTTACAAACGTTCATGAGTTTGGAATTGCTTTACCGGAAGTACAACAATGAGATATCATGAAATAGAGTATAATGTTTTTAATGTGCAACGGGTGATAAGGTGGGGATATTTGTGAGGAAATGAGGATTTGGGGAAAATATATCTATATACACATGTGTTGATGTTTAACATATATTTATTTTATCTTCGATTGAGATATAGTGGAACAGTTTTATTGATCGCGTGTCTCGCTGATTCTTATTAATTAATCAATAATTCGGAGTATATTTTTGCTCGATGAATAGATTACACGAGTGCAATTAGCATAGAAATTACTTGCTCTAAGCAATTTATTCCTAACGCTTTAACGTCGACGTAATGCTAAATTAAGCGCTTGGTGGTGCTTTTCGTTAGTTACTGTTATCACTGAATCAATTGGGAGAATTAGAATTTATTCCACCATCTATTTTCTCCCCGGCACTGCTTGCTTTTGGAAATAGATTTTTCGATCTTTTTAATTCTGTTTTTTTTTTCTATACTCAGATTGTGTCTTCTAACAGTAGCACTTGAAATATTTCTTGCAATATTAATGTTACAGAAAATGGTGTCGAATAGTACGAAAATTAATTATTTAAAAAATCAACATTGAAAATTTTTATTGAACAATTTTTTGAAATTAATAAATCTTTCGTGTGACACTATTTCCTCTAAAATTAACAATTTACCAAAAATGTTCCAAATTCTATCGTTACACGACTCGATTTTCAAATCGACAAGCACTCAAAAATTTGTCGAGAAGCATGTAATTAAACATTAAACAAAAAAAAAAAAAGAAGCGCTATTCAATATCTGGCACATTACCAAATATAACAAAATACCACTGTTTTCATTCTTATGGGGATTTGCAAGAATGAAAGTAGGCTCGTGAGAAACGGGATAATTTCATCCAGTCAGTCTCGAATGTTATTTTTATGAAATGTTAATTCCACTTTAGGCTATAGAAAGATGCTATATTACGTTGCTGGTTTGACCTTGTTTAAGACGAATTTTTTAGCTACTAACAGTTAAGTGCTTCGTACGATCAGGATTATATACCGGGTGGGCCACTAATTATCTTTTCTAGCTATGTGGTGGTACGAGAAAATTCTTACATGTAATTTAAATGGTTTCAAAGGGTGAATAAGATGAAAGAATTTTTTTTTTTTTTTCTCAAGGTAACCTGTTTTTTTAATATAAATATATTCTTTTTCTACTGTATGTTGTAGCAAACATGCGTAATAACATAACCTTAAAATGACTTTAAACTCTAAAATTTTTAATCAAATGTGAAACTTCTTTTCATTGTTTGTTATTTTTTCCCATCTCATTCACCCTTTGAAATCGTATTAAATTACGTATGCAAATTTTCTCGTATCACCATAGCTGCAGAAAATAATTAGGTGGTCCGTTTCACTTAGCCCACCCAGTATATACCTGTAGTCGTTATTAACCGCCTAAGAATTCCTTGTTCTCTATTTTCATACGGGACATAGCGTCACTTAAATCGTGCACCATAGGTTGCGTGTCTATAGTTACGATATTTTGCAATGTCCTAGTCGCAGAGGGGTATTGCGCACTGTCTACGGCGATGTGTAATTTCGCTAACGATTTAATGACACGCCGATGGAAACGACGTCTTCTGCTTTGGTACTTGTATCGTAAGTGTCGTTTCGAAAAGAAATCAATGGTCATGCGATGAATATCCTACGAAATGACAGTGTCGATCATTTGTGGAACGCGAAATTCTTGAAATTCCGTCGTAAATTTTCAATATTTTTTTTCTCCTGTTTTATTTTTTTTCTTTCAAGGCGTTCGTCGTTAAATGACGATAAATCGCTGAGCGAGAGAATCGAAGTAAGGATGACTTACTCGGGCCGTTCGTTAGATCGAGAACGAACAATTTGATCTGAACGATTTTACCATTTCTCTGTAGTCCCGCGCTGAATAAAATTGACGACTTTACGAACTGCAAACGATTGCAGCGCAGCGTCTCGTCGAATACGAGGGCGAATTTATAAGAGGAAATCAAAATAATCGACACATATTTTGTATACGTTGGCAAGAGAGAGAGAGAGAGAGAGAGAGAATGTGTGAATGAGAGAGACGGTGTGTTTGAAAGGTTGAAAAGCGCAAAGAGAATTTCACGTGAATTTGGCGCGCTTGAATTACGAATATTTTTTTAAGAATTTTTTTTATCTACCAACGAGAAAGCTTGCTTGTAAAGATTAGCGTGTACGACTATTTACGTGGTAATTCGTCGATGAACGATATTACTTTGTTTCCCTCGTGTACTGTTGTTTGTACAACACTTGGACCTTTGCGCTCAAACAGATTTCTACGGGCAAATTTACGAGGCTTCCAAGTTTTTACGAAACTCCAAGAATATTAAAAGGAAAATTCTGATCAGTTGCAAGCGGAGAAAGAATCTATCTATATGCAGTCTAACGACAGCGATGTTTTCGAAGGAATTAACAAGTCAGCAAAAGTTCGAAGACGGTGTAATTAAAAGTTGAAGTGAGTCGATGTTTTTATAAAAATCTAACGAGTTCCTCGAGAGTAATTAAAATTTTAAATCATCCGGAAATTTATTGGCCACAAACTTGACAGAATTGCGCAAAGCAGCCTTCGGGACTGAAAAGAATTTTATTACTATTTATCACGGTTGTATCAATCTTCCAAGTGTCTCTCCAACTATTTTTCTCGTTAAAAAAGAATAAAAATTTTGCAATTTTGTCGACCATTTCTCACAGTTGATATCGTTGGAATGCAAAGGGTTAAGTGTTACGTAACTTTCTTTTTCTCTTAACAATAGTCTTCGCCAAGAAAATTGATCATCAAGCACCACATTCAACCGAATACTGTTCTTTTTAGCGCAGGTTCAATGGAATAACAGTCGAATAAGCGAGATGAGGATATAATTACCGTAGAACTTTAGAGGTTAGGCTTACGTTTTATTGCGTCCCTGTGTGATTTATTTCGCGGCCTCTCACCTAAGTGCCAGGCAATTCCGAGTCACGTCGAATTATGCGTGATGTCTTTAGTTCGAATAATAATCGAGTCGATTCAGCTACCTGTATATTGAAGTAGCTTACGCGGTTGCTGAATAACGCTTGAGACCGCAATATTCACGGACGTCTTTGAGTTTTCCTGCCTTTTTAAACGCAATTACTTCGGTCCTTTGTTCCGCAAAAAGACATTCCAGAATCGATGGTCGATGTGACGTATCCCAGTAGAATTATCGATAATACATACTCCAGCCTAAGAACGAGTTACGAAAAAGAAAAAAAAAAAATAACGTAAAGAAAAAGTTCACACGTATAGTTCGCACGTTGTATATGTTTGTATACTATGTTAATCTCCGATAATAGTGAATGTCGTAACACATGTATATCTGTGAAACAAAAACACAAAAAAAAAAACTGAAACGTGTAAGAGGAGATCAAATAAATCAGAAACGAAAACTTATATTTCATCGATGCCAAAATAGTGTAATTTCTTTTATTCTGTCTATGTACATTTCTCTTCCTTATTAAATACTTCATACTGAACACTTCATTTTAACGAGGTTGCCTCTATCTGATGAATTACATTTTTATAGATCGAACCTCGATACGGATCGTTTCGTCATGCTCCCAGAACAGTAGAAACGAGAAATTTCGACGAAGAATTACAATAAGAGGTAAATTTATCCCTGACACGTTCACCTTCTTGAAGCATTCTCTTCTCCTGTTTATTTAATTAATAACCGATAACTCACTCATCTTCGACTCGCGTAACATCTTATCCTACAGTAAGAACAATAAACCTAAAGAGAGTTATTATTCCGCACGTCTAAACTTGCCATACGAACAAAGTTTATCACAAACGCAGCTCAGACGTTCCAACACGGCCCTTCGCTTAAATTAAACGTAACTCCTTATCGACTATACAAGACATATTACAATTTTATACATCATAAAAAAATAACACGATTCCCCGTGACTACAACTACGAACTAACTAAACGCTACCTACGTTAGAAAAATTAAAACGAATCAACCCTGTGACGTGTGTGAAAAAATAATATTCCTGTCTCACTATTACACAAATAACTTGGTACTTCTTTTTTCTGTTTCGTCTTAACGTTCTTAGTATGCTCGCGTGATTTTTACGTCGATTTCACCCTCAACTGGATCAAACACATAGCTATGAAGCCCGCGATCCACGCTGAGACCACTAAAAATCCCGTGAATACTTCCGGATCGTCCAAGGCGTTCCCTTTCTCCAGGACTGCCCTCAGCGAGATTCCTGGCAAAAAAACCAGATTACTCCTGAAATATTAAAGACATCCCGGATAAGTATACCGTATGCATTCCAATTCATACTCCAATTCCCTCACACTTTTATTCACCTACTCCAATTTTTTCTTTCTCTCATTTTCCCCTCACCATTATTTCTTTTTTATCTCTCTCACATCAACTTCGCATTCGAAATTGACGTGCGCCGAATATCAATTATTCCCATCTTTCTTTCCGACAGATGAGAATAATGAATAAATTACTCATTTAATCACTCACCGCACAGTAGCACCAACGGATAAAAGCTTCCGACTGATGCATAATTGACCAGAGCGTGAGAGGTGCACATTACCGATATGAGGAAACCTATTAATCATTTTTTTTTTTTTTATTGTATTAATTCTTATACTGTTATTCATTAATTACTTTTTTTTGTATGCTCGTTAATTCGTTGATACAACATATTTGTTGTTCACGCAAATGTTTATTCAGAAAATTACCATAAGACATGCCGCATATTCCTTCTAGCACAGCTAGGAAGATTACGATGACCATTGATCCTTTGCATTTAACGTCGTATTCCAAAAAGGTGAGGCACAATGCTGTCGTCACTTGTAGTATAATCAGCATGATTTGCGATACCAAGTGCGTGATTAGAATCTCCCATGTTTTGACACCTGTTTCGTTGTAAACGTGTGAATTAGTAACGGTGAAATTTATTGTTCGATGAAATGAATCCAATTGTTTCTGCTAAAGTAGTTTCTCAGTAACACCCTTTACTTTACCGCTATTCGTTTATCAGAGCGTACAGAGACCGTATGCGGAAGCGAAAGAAAAGGAAAAACAAAAGGAATAATTAATGAGAGCTTATTAAGTAAGAGTTTGAGTGAATTAAGGAAGTGTGAGTCAGCCGATTACGCTAACGCATTAGCATATTGAAACAAACTGCGTCTAATTATAAATTCGACAGTATTGTACGATCATAAGTTAGCGTTAGTGACGTCAGCGAATCTGTCATATAAAATCTGCAAAACCGTTCGAAATAAAAAAAAAATGGAGAATTTTGTTTTATTACTCATTAGCGAATCAGGAAGTGGTTGACTGTTCGTTAAGATAGATATGAAGTTTCTTGACGTCTGACTAATCTTGATTTTCGAGCAATATTTCTGAATGCTCCTGAATTATTTATATTTCTCATTTTTTCAAGGTTTTCAAGTGTTAATAGCCTCTCTAAATAAAACTTACCTTGAACCAGGGTCCTGTCCCATACGCCTGAATTGCGATCTGTGATAATTATAGTGGAACAAACTGACGTTGCCATGATGAACAACGTTCTAAAAGAGGAAATGACATTTTTTTTATGTGGATACGAAAAAATTTTACTGTTTATAGAACAAGTATGATTTTGGTGTGGAACTTACGACAATACGAACGGTGGTGTAACAAATGACACGTAATTTTGATCTTTCGTACCATAAATCGGCTGTTCGAACTGAAAGATTTAAAAAAATATAACAATATCGTTATTTCACGCGTTTCTCGTGAATATCAGTTTTATCAAAAATATACTTACACGAACCGGTATGTCGGCATATTTCGGAGAAATTTTGCACTCCTTCATGATTTTCTCGTATTCGTTGAGAAAGCTTTCGAATAACTTTTTCTGTATGAACAGGTTAATTTGTCTATCTGTAAAAAGGAAAAATAAAAAGGGTTACTGTACCTTGGGGAAAAATTCAAGGAAATCTTTTGTTAATAGTTGATCATTTTTACTCTGCTTTTAAAGTTTCTTATCAGAGATTACGAAGTAGAATTACAATTTTTCTTTATTTCGAGTGTTCTTTGCATGTCGTTGACTGAACTCAAAACTTCAACTTTCTTATAACGTTCAGTTTCAATAACAGTATTAATATACCACCACACACCTGGATTATGCAACTCCATTTTAATCCGACTACTTAAAATAGCCTCATCAGACACTGCTAAGAAATCGTCCAGCATCTCCCTCATGCTGGCCGAAAAATTTTGCTTAAACTGCATAATTCCGACACTTTTGTGCTTCATAATATCACGGTGCGCCTTTTCATAATTGTCATAATATATCTGAAAATCGAAACAGGACTTGCAATTCATATTTAACGTCATTAAAGAGAAAATATAGAATTTCATTTAGAAAAAATTAAGTTGACCTTTGTATCTCGTGTATCGAGATAGCTATAGCTCAGTTTAACAATTTTCTTTGGCTAAACTAGTAAAGGTATCGTAATACTTCTTTTTTTTTTTTATAAAAAGGTACATCCTTAGACTACAATAAAAAAAATTAGTTCAATTCAATTTTTTCAAACTTCTCCTTCAAAACACGTGTGCAGATATTTCGTTTAACCACCTTCTCCACAACAGAATCGTTAATCCCATCCAAGAATCGACAGCTGAGATCTACGAAATCACAGGTGCGCTCAGTCTCGTTGTAAAAAACTGTTCCCCGAATTCTCCCGCCGTTGCAATTGCCAGCCTCGTGATTCACGATGTACATAGACAGTTCTTTCGGGTCTTGGCCGACCGCGTTGAAGAAACACAACAGCTCCACTATCGGCAGAAGCAGCGAGAACAAAACTCCTCTGAGAAAAGGCAAAGGAATTATTACGATTCATTTTTTCACGACGTTTGCTAATAACAGAGATCTGCAAGATTTTACTGTCCAGAAACAAAAGTAGTTTCGCTATAGTTTTTCGTGCACGTTGGATTTCAAAAATGGTACAAAACGCGTTCTTTCGAGGTCTCCTACCCCATTCTTTCTCGCAAACATGAGGCGATAGGATATTTTAATTTATAGATTCATATTCAGCGTGCAAAGAACGTTCTTTCCAGGGCGCAGAAAAAATTTTGCAGACCAATTATCCTGCTAATTACCCAGGATGTCTCATGAACTGAAGTCCATTCTTCACCAACAAAGCTTGACATCTCTTCTTTGAACTGCTTTGTAGTTTCCATTGGCTCTGCAATAGTAATTACATTTTCTTCGTTATTTCTCCATTTCATAGAGAGCAAGAGTATAACGAACTGTTAATGGAATTTGAATAAATCATGAATGGAGAAAGAAGTATCCTGTCGAATGATTTATTAACGTCATAATTTCATCTTAAGTTTTAATGAATTAATTTGCAAGGAAGTTAATCGATCATCCTGTCACGCGTCGTTTAGATTTCCAACGTCCACTGACAATTTTGCTTCGAAGAATTATTTCTACGATTGGTGAACCTTTCGAGAGAAATAACAGAACGCGGGAAGACTCTTCCTGAATATATCAACGACGTCGAGACTTCAATGAGACGCAAAAAATGTTTCATTTTGAATGAAACGGTAAACGAAGAAAATTTGTGGAATTGCTCAATGCCAAGTTTGCAAATTACAGAGCAGTATTAAAGGCTCGAGTTTTTTGCCCGTTCGTTTGTCCTTTACCGATTGGGGGTAACATTGCTGGGAAAGTATTATCGTTGCCTCACCACGCTGACCTCTACCTCATTTCTTGGCACCAATACCGTGCGCCATTTTAGCGAAAAAATGAACGAAGCCCACATAGTCTAGCTTGAATACCTTGGACCTTTCTATGGACATATCCAATGAGTCGAACAAATGATTTCTAACTGCAAAAGAGGAATGGCTGTACCAAGAGTAATGCGAAGAAAATGAGGAATTGAGAAGAGAATGTGCAAATTACCGACTGAGAGATAAATCTTAGAAAAGAAGAAAAAGTGAAATAAAAGAATTCTTACATTCTGAGAAAATCATTGTAGCAAACAATCTACATCTCGTCTTTGCTTCTCATTGCCAGAAGCTGGAAAATCTTTGCATTATCTCTTTCAGCGTGTAGAATAATAGACTCGTAAAATTTTACCTGACATCTCTTCTTTCTGCTGATAATATTTATCTTTAATGTTAATCATACCTTGTGTAAAAGATTTCACACAACGTAAAACATTAAGAGTGTCGTTTTTCATGAATGACAAATACTTCTTTTCACACTCTAAAAATAGTGTCTTATTTAACATTCAACATATTTCCTGCTTTTGGACTGCCAATTGTCTAATGCAATTAGAAGCTTACTATCACCTTTTTAGCATAGCTGTCGTACATAGAATTAGCGCTGATGACGTCGGTGATTTCCGTGGATGAATTGGTCGTCTGAACGTTGAACTGAGTTTGATTCTGTGATTGCAATTGGCTCAGGTTTAAGAATGCCTCTTCCAGAGAATCGGTGTTCCATTGTTCCAATAACTCACGCGGTGACGTCTCAGCCAGCAGCAGTCCACATCTCAGTAATCCAATCTGACAATCATGACGATGGTATTAACATTAACAACTCTTACCTTTCTATAGCGACTATACTTATGTCGTCGATAGACATCTATTAAGTGATGACCAATCTGAGACACGAAGCTAATAATAAAGCTAAAGAACAATCTGTTCGACCTTCTTTAAATCGTTTTTAATTCAGGGTTATTTGAAAGTATCCTACGTTTATCAATATTCTGCACATTCTTCTATTCCCTTATTTTTCAATTAAACGAAAAATCAGAGATAATTCAATTTTATTCAATATTCCATCGGGCAAATTTCATACACCTCCATTTCAACATTTTTGTTTATAAAAATTTTTTTTTAATTCCTGTGTATTGCTTATATGTTCCTCTATGATTAATAAAAAGTTTGTTCAAAAAAGGGTTTTCATTACTTCAAAATAAATTCTCAAAGAAATGGTACGTTTCTAACAGACCAAAGTAGTGTCTTAAATTGATATATATTTACTATGTTGTACGACAAATTCAAGCGTAATGTCTGTTACATCGAATCGACGTGCTGCAACGCTAATTTTCTTGTGTCATAATTTACCTTGTCGGCCTGCCTCGCTTCCTCGATGTAATGCGTGGTGATGACGACCGTGACGCCTTCTTCTTGCGTGATCTTCACTAAGTAGTTCCAAATACTGCGCAAAGAATCCACGTTTACGCCATTCACCTTGAGCTCGCGTTAATGTAAAATGAGATAAAGGAATGAAAGTGTACTTGCTTGTCCCTTAAAACTGGATCTAAACCGACGGTTGGTTCGTCGAGGATCAACAGCTCGGGTTTGTGAAGTATAGCTGCCGCTAAGGACAATCTTCTTTGTTGTCCACCGCTCATATTTTTTACCAAACAATTACTGGGCGGTAGCTGCAGTAAATCTCTCAGAAATATGTATCTCTCCTCTGAAATCAATTTTTTTTTTGTTTCTCTTCGAGATAATTCATGCATGTTGATTCAGATGACGCATAAAAGTGTGACAGGATAATTGTCGGTTAATTGAATATATTGTCCGATCGATATCAAAATGTTAAAGGTCACTTTTTTTTATTGGAAATCGAGTATGCAAACACTTATGTTTCTGTGACAATTTGTATAAATTTTTTGGATTTTTCTATTATAATCCTGTTAGATAATGGTAATTGCAAATTGAGAGGATTTCCTGCTTTGTAATTTATTCTGTTAATTAGACGATCATGGAGCACTATTTTATCAGAAAATTGAGTATATGGAATAATGAGAAGTGAATAAATGTGAAAAATTCAATATATAGAATTGTAAGAAGTGAATATAAAAAATTAAAATGTACAAAATATTGAGAAATAAGTGTAAAAAATTGAATATACAGAATATTGAGAAATAAGTGTAAAAAATTTAATACACAAAATATTGAAAAATAAATATAGAGAATAGAATATACAGAATATTTAGAAATAAATGTAAAAAATTGAATATACAGAATATTGAGAAATGAGCGTAAAATATTTTAACACGCAGAAAATTGAAGAAGCGAAAGAAGTGGAGACTTAATTTTTCTCCACAATTCACAGCTCAGGTAGCAAATTTCGAGTAGAATTACCAAAAAAAGAAAAGAAAAAAAATGTGAAAATCGATTGAATTTCATGGTCGAGGGAACACCGATTTAAAAGAGATATGCTGAAATTGGCAAATTACCGATTACATGATCCTCCATGCCGTTGATCCTTCCGAAGAAGTATAACGCGCCAATAACAGAGAATTCTGCAACTAACGAAACATCCTGCGGCATGAAACCCACTCGAGGTCCAGGGATCCCCGATTCTTCGGTTCCCGGTTTCCCACCAAGCACCCAAATGTCACCGCTGTCTAACTTTTTCACGCCAACCACGCAAGATAGTAGAGTGGTTTTGCCACAGCCACTGGAACCCAGCAAGCCATATCTGCGCGAAGCAATCGACATTTCAACGATAACACCGGTTAGAACAGTAAAGAGCGAGAAACAAAAAAAAACCTGAATTTTGCAGCCCCGATAATCCGCAACCTTGAAAAACCTAAAATTGTTAATTCATAGAGTAGAAATTGTTTTTATCTTAAACATTATTCTCTCAGTTGACGCTGCCAATGTTGTTACTTCTACGTTATTCATCCGTTTGAAAATTGTTAATTTCTGGGGGTGGAATTTCTTATTTGAAAACCTGTTTCACGTTTTTGAAAGTTTTGAAACTGAAAATTATTTTATAGATTCATACATCGTGTTAAATAGAGAGATTAATTAATCGTGTTAAATATACAGAAATACAGTATTCCGTAGCGGAGATCTTTAATTACAGGCACTCAGAATTTGCATAGTACAGTTTTATTCAGAATAGCTGTTTCTACGCTTGTGTGATTTGTTACTTAGTGACAATTTGCGTATCACTCACATGCAGCCTTTAGGGACGGTCAAGTTCAGGCCATTCAGGATGGGAACTCCCTTTCCGTACCGTTTCCCCGCGTTCCTCACGACGATCGCCTGTTGCACCACCATTTTGCGAGGCGTGAATTAATCTGTAACATCGAACATGCATCATTTCGTCGATAAGAAAAGTCAGAGGGGATGAAATTTTTGTGAATTATTCGTTTCGTTTCTTACAATACATTAAATCCATTTTGATCGACGCAAATTTCTTGCGGGATTCAAACGATCTAAAGTTCTATATATACGCAAATTTCACGGTATCCGTGAAACGTGATAAATCGTTTCTTTTAGAAATATAAAAATTGATTTTCTTATTATAATTTTTCTGTTAAACGTGACTGCTAATTTGTCGCGTATTTCGCAACCGTTGTGCGTAACTTATTGCCCATAAAATGGTACTTTTGACATTAAGTGGCGTTCGCAGTATTACATTGCATTACATTGTTTTTTGCGCTGAACTAACAGGATGTAAAAGTGTCGATTAGTGTGCATAAAATTATAGCTTTTGAAATTCTAGCCAGGCTCGTTAACAACTATTGCACAGCGTTTTTTGTGCGTGGCTAGATGCGACGGGAGAATGTTGCTAAAATTATGAGAAGTGTTACGATATGCTCTGAACATTGAGATAATCCTGAAATTTCTCTATTTTCAGGGGGAGGTTAGAGTTGAGAGACGAATTTCTCTCTGAGATAAACCTGAAATTTCTCTATTTTAAAATTTTAATTCCTGTGTCTTAAGATTCAAATTTCTCTATTTTAAGATTTAAATTTCCCTATTTTGAGTAGAAGAGATTAAAACGATACCGTAGTAAAAGATCATTGAGAAACTATACACGTTCTTTTATAAACAGCATCTGAAGTTCTATTTTTCAGAATTTCGATTTGCACAATAAAGTGATTCTTTATAAAAAAAAAAAAGTGTAAAAGCAGCACAAATTGATTACACTGTATAAGACACGTCTTCTGTGTGATTAATTTAGTGTAACGCAGAAATCAGCGAACTTTGTGAATGATAGTAGTGAATGAGGTTTCTAGAGCAATGGGTGCGAATGAAAAGTGGTCGAAATGAAAGGATCGGATGTGTGTTTAGGATTAAGTATTGAGTTGCAAATAGTGTGTGACGATTGTTTCGTCGTATCTTACTTCGTAAAAATAAATAATCAAAATTACTAGTAGAACATTGTAAATATTAAATTCATTTGACTTAAACCTGCAGAATTACAATTTCATATTCAAAATTAATTTTTTCAAAAACTGAGCAAATCGTAACAAAATTTTATTCAATACTTTTTACTTACTTTGTTTTTAATAGAAAATCACTTCTTTGTATATTATGATTTACCAGACACCCTGTATATCTATATCAAAGTTAATTTTCTCAATAATTAGGCAAGCATTCGACAAATTTTTATTCTGCATTTTTTACTTACTTTGTTTTTAATAGAAAATCACTTCTTTGTATATTATGATTTACCAAACACCCTGTATATCTATATCAAAGTTAATTTTCTCAATAATTAGGCAAGTAATCGACAAACTTCGTTCCACATATTTCACTTATTCTTTTTTTTTTTTACAAGAAATCACTTCCTGGTGTACTAAATTTTATGGAACACTCCTTATATCGATTAGCGGCAATTTTACTTGGACGACGTTATTAAGTAATCCAGCATTCCATAGTTCCAGATTTCTCGGGAATTTTATCGAAACGTTTCATTAATCCGCCTGTATGTTCAAATCTAGGACTAACGATCGCATAATATCCGATATATTGTTCTCAAGAGGGAATTTCGCCAAGGATATCAATCTCTTGCTTCCACCTGTGCGTTTTAACAGGTGTTTCTCTTTTCTCAGCAAAAGATTGCTACTTTTGCGTAATTTCATATGGACCCGTAATTTTACTGCTTTTCACTTTTTTCTTTTTTTGCATGGAGAGATATGTCGATTCGATTCGCGACAAAAAAAGAAAAAAACGACGTGCACGATTTCCTCTTTCTTTCTTTCTTTCTCTTTAATCGACACACGCTTGCGAAATATCAATGCGAATAACCCGTTGCTACATATTTACGCCACAGAATCAGGTTGTTGCAGAGAATGGCCGTGTGTATGAGCTGGTAAATTGGTGAAGAAATTGCCCGGTGATTTCACAAAAATGTTCTTATATTATTTTCTAACGGCTGTAACTTTTAAGTATTTCGTTTAAAATGTTTGTTTTGTTTTAAATGTTTTGAGCAAAATCTAATTTTTTAGATAGATTTGGGATTTTTTTTTTTTTTGTTTATGGAGTGAAAAATATTAGCTTTGCTGTTGTTGATCGAATATTAACAATATTTAATGAAAATATTCGAAATTTTTTGGAGATTCTTAAAGAATGAAAAAGACTGCCTTAATCTCAATCGGTATTTCAGTTAAAGAATTCCAAATTACATTTTCACGTGATAATCCACTACTTCTCTGGATTCTCTCATTCCCTAAACATTAATAAACCTAATTTCCATTGAAACGTTCCAATATTTTCGAAGATTCTTAAAAAATAATAAAGACTGCCTTAATCTCAATCGGTATTCTAGTTAAAGAATTCCAAATTACATTTTCACGTGATAATCCACTACTTCTCTGGATTCTCTCATTCACTAAACATTAATAAACCTAATTTCCATTGAAACATTCCAATATTTTCGAAGATTCTTAAAAAATAAAAAAGGCTGCTTTAATCTCAATCAGTATTCTAATTAAAGAATTCCAAATTACATTTTCACACGATAATCCACTACTTCTCTGGATTCCCTCATTCCCTAAACATTAATAAACCTAATTTCCATTGAAACGTTCCAATATTTTCGAAGATTCTTAAAAAATAATAAAGACTGCTTTAATCTCAATCAGTATTCTAATTAAAGAATTCCAAATTACATTTTCACACGGTAATCCACTACTTCTCTGGATTCCCTCATTCCCTAAACATTAATAAACCTAATTTCCATTGAAACGTTCCAATATTTTCGAAGATTCTTAAAGAATGAAAAAGACTGCCTTAATCTCAATCAGTATTCCAGTTAAAGAATTCCAAATTACATTTTCGCGTGATAATCCACTACTTCTCTGGATTCTCTCATTCGTTAAATATTAATAAACACAATTTTCATTGAAATATTCTAAATTTTTTGTAGATTCTTAAAAAATAAAAAAGGCTGCTTCAATCTCAATCAGTATTCTAATGAAAAAAATCCAAATTACATTTTCACACGATAATCCACTACTTCCATCGATCAGTATCAATCATTATCTCACAAAGTCACGTATCTCCTCTTCCAACTTCCTACTTTTCTTTTCTTTTCTTCCCTCCAAGCACATGTTTTTAATCGTAAACCAGATATGATCGATAGATCCTATTAGACGGATTTAAAAAAGTTCACCGTAATACTTATCCTACTGTTTTATTCCAAAGACACTCGCTCGATCGGTCAATATAACACACGAGTTCAATGACGTTGAAGCAGTTAAAGACAGATAATACAAACAGGTTTCACACGAGCTGCTGGAATCATCATTAGGAATTCCGATCGGATCGCCCCGATGTTAAATATCAATCACTACGGTGGTCCTGTCTATTTATCATTCAGTGCATTTAACTCGGATATACATTATCGCGTCGGTGTGACACGAATTCGTAACAGTGCTCTGTTAACTGAAATTATGCGATCCCGTGCCAGAAACTTGGCAAACTTGAGATAACGATGACGTACGCGTGTATCCAGATCGGAACGTTTTGTCTGTTAAATGTCTGTTGTAGTACACTCACGGTGCATTTAGAATTCAGCTTCTCTGCATAACGAGTGATTTATTCTGTGCAGTTTGCATAGAAATGCGGTTGGAAATTTTATGTATAAGTACGTTTGCAATTGTAAATTTCGATTTGTTTAGTCGGTGATCGCATCTGAGGGAAAATATTGATTTTAGATGTTTGAGAAGTGGAATTTGTTGAATTTTTATCAACATATTGAATGCTCGTTTTATTTTTTTAGTTTTATTCTATCTGTGACTCATGCTGCCTTTGCCTGTGTAGAATTTTTATTTATGAAATTTTAATAATGTAAGGATTTTTCTAGACAGAAATTCTCAATCTTCTAATTCTCCAATATTTACGAACAGAAATTCTTTTTGCATGCAACTGTTTGGTTTTTATAAGAGAATTTATTTGTCTGCTCTTCGAATTTAACGAATATGGCACTGATGTGTTTAATAATATTTCAAAGGGAAGAAAATTAAAAAGCTTCAAAATATAAGCAAAATGCGAACGTGATCCTTCAGTTTCGAAGATTTTGAAATGAAACTTTATCGACATTTGTAATTTAGTGCAACATCAAATTTATAAAAATATCTCGAACAATTACATAGATTATTTGTGTTTTTCTAATTTCCAAATTTTTATTCAATTTCTAACTTTCGAAGACCGCTCGTTAAAATAAAATTTTCAATATAAAGTAACTCATATAAATTGCATTTCTTTTCACTATTCGTTTTACGTTGAAAAAAAAAAAAAGAAGAGTGGAAACAATATCACTTTTTCTACAAAAATCAACATCCTTTCCGGCGAGCGTTAATTGATTAGTTTCATCGACCGCGTACGTTCCCCGGAAGTAAGTAGTTTCGATCCGTAAGTACAAAAAACACTCCTCTTCCTGCTTCCTCGATGCGTATCCGTGAAAAAAAAAAGCGTAATGCGGCTGCTTAAGCGATGCAAAATGATCGAGGAAAAACGAAACTTCCACGTTGAAGAACCGTGATAACGTTCGATTGGTCCCGTTTTATTCCTCTGTATACTTTCTCACGTCTCAATTTGATTCCTTTCTCAAACACCACATCACACGTGCGCTATGAGCACTTTCACCGTTTAACTGTTCGTGTTTTAATTAATCTTCGGTACTACGTACTATGTACATCGCTACGTGTGTGAAAACTTAAAAAACTCAAAACTTATCAAGACTGAAGGTTCAAGATTTATCAAAATTTTCAAAACTTCCAAGACTTTGAAGATTCTTTCAAGGTATTCAAAAATTTTTGAAACTCGAGACTTTCGAGACGTATCGAAAGTTTAAAGGTTCAAAACTTATCAAGACTTTCAAAGAATATCAAAGCTTCAAAGACTCGAGACTTGTCAAAACTCAAAATTCCAAATTTTTCAAGACT
>NW_017101274.1:55345-56646 GCF_001263275.1 Habropoda laboriosa
TTTGAGATTTATTAAAATTGAAGATTCGAGATTTATCACGAGTTATCCAAGACTTTCGAAAGTATCAAATCTTTAAAAACTCAAGACCTATCAACACTCAAGATTCAAGATTTATCAAGAATTACCAAAATTTTCAATAGTCTCGATTACTAAATCACATTTGAACCAATTCGAAATGTACCAGAACCCATCGCTATCCAAAGGTTCCGAGACGTTCGAACGCGATGGCGGAGGATTGCTCAAGAACATTGACCTACAGTTACACTTTTTCCAGCGACCACTGCACGTGTTGCAGACACAACTGCCCGATGCATCATAGGTTCTCGAACGTATACACACGACTTAGAGTCCCTTCATAACGGTAGAACATCCGTGTTGCCTGCCTGTGTTGCTCGAGCAACAGGCAACTTCAAACTGGTCCCGCTTGCACAGAATGCATGTGGCCAGCCGATCGGGATTAGGTGAAGGTGATTACTACTCGTAAGCTACGACCAAACTTCCGCTCGAACGTTGCAACCAATGGATTCACTTCGTTAAAGGAAATTCTCCTTCATATGTTGTATAATACATTGACAATTGAAGACTTTATTGCAGAAGGACGATAAACGCCATAATTTCGTGGAATTGAATGTGAGAAAAGAATTCCGATTAGCTTGGTGCTAGAAAATCCTAATTTTTCTAAAATTGTGCAGATTCATGTTTAAATTTATATTGTTTCATAACATAATTTTGGTGGTTATTGTGAATGGATTTTTTTACAATTTGGTGCAAAAACAAGGCAACCTAAAATTTTGAAAAATCACTAATAGTGCTAAATTCTGTGTCAATATGTAAATTTTAAAATACTTTGTATACGTCCAAATAATTTTTCTAAAATTGTGAAAATTTATATTTTCTGATGTGTTTAAATTTACATAGTTTTTTTTACGATTTGGTGCAAAAAAGAGGCAAAAATTTTGAAAATTCACTCTGCCATGAGAAAAGTAATATGTAATGCTAAATGCTGTGTCAGTATGTAAATTTTGAATGGGCAAAATACTTTGTATATGTCCGAAAGTATTTCGTTAACACTGTTTTTATTACATCTCAGGTGATAATTTCAGTGCAAATTAACGTTCTCTACTTCAGGAAGAAAAGTACAGAATATTCTCCACAAGTGTCAGACCGAAAGGAAGCTAAACCTGACACTCGTAGAGTCAGGGACTACGTTTTCGAGCTTCGCGCCCGCCTTTGTAGTATGCCGAACGTAGACAAGGACAACGAATAAAAGATAAGCATGAAACGTGAGTCCAGGCAACCAA
>NW_017101275.1:0-1073 GCF_001263275.1 Habropoda laboriosa
TAGTTCGAAATTTCGACGCCGACGTCAAGTATGCATAGCAGAATCAAACAACATTTAGAGTACTAACATCGCCGCAGTAGGATATGTGAAAGTCGCGAAGAACCAATATCGCCTAGCCGACGTTATAGGTGTATATTCCCTTCGTTTAACTGTAACACGGCAACCGTGTGAGATAATGAAGAACCAAGCATGCCTTTGTCTTCGGTATCAAAAAAAGGTAATATTTCGTTGGGAACATTTATTCGTAGGGAATATTTGTAAAGTCGCAATATTTAGTTATCTGTATTTACCCCCACCATCGTGGAGTGGGAATTCGACGCCGATTTCCAGAATGCACAGCAGAATCGTACTCCATTTCGAGTACGAGTATCGTACCGATACGTTACGTGAAAATCTCGAAGAAATACTATCTCCATGCGCGACGTAATATGTGTATATCCGCTTCGTTTAACACTAACACGGGAACCGTGTGAGATGTTGAAGAACCTGGCACACATTTGTATTCAGTATTAAAAAATGGTAACATTTCGTTGGTCACATTTAGTTTTAGGAATTATTTTTGAAGTCGAAATATTTTGATATCTTTATTTGCCCCCACCATCGTAGAGAGAGAATTTGACGCCAATGTCCAGAATTCATAGCAGAATCTTACTCCATTTAGAGTACGAGTATCGTACCGGTACGTTAAGTGAAAGTCTCGAAGAAATACTATCTCCAAGCGCGACGGTATATGTGTATATTCACTTCGTGTAACAGTAACACGGCAGCTGTGTGAGATTTTGAAATAACGAACCACAACTTTGTGTTCGGTACCAAAAAAAGTTAAGATTTCATTGGCTAGATTTAGCTGAAGGAATTATATTTAATGTCGAAAAATTTAATAATCTGTGTTTTCCCCCACCATCGTAGTTCTAAAATTCGACGCCGCCGTCCAGAATACATAACAGAACCGTAGCTCCATCGTAGTTCGAAAATCCGACGCCACGTCCAGAATGCATAGCGAAATCAAACACCATTAGAGTACGAATATCGCCGCATTAGGTTATGTGAAAGTCGCGAAGAACTACTATCGC
>NW_017101275.1:1140-1800 GCF_001263275.1 Habropoda laboriosa
CATTTAGTATTAGGAATTATCATTAACGTCGAAATAATTAATTATCTGTATTTTCCCGCTCCATCGTAGTTCGAAAATCCGACGCCACGTCCAGAATGCATAGCGAAATCAAACACCATTAGAGTACGAATATCGCCGCATTATGTTATCTTAATGACACGAAGAACTACTCTCGCCTAACCGACGTTATAGGTACACATTCGCTTCGTTTAACAGTAACACGGCAACCGTGTAAGATATTGAAGATCCAAGCCCAACTTCGTTTTCGGTACCAAAAAGAGGAAGGTTTCGTTGGTCACATTTAGTTTTAGGAATTATTTTTATAGTCGAAATATTTACTTATCTGTATTTTCCCCCACATCGTATTTCGAAAATTCGACGCCGGCGTCCAGAAAGGATATCAGAACCGTGCGCCATTTAGAGGACGTGAATCGTCCCAGTATAATATGCGAAGGTCACGATATCTACTATCGCTTAGCCGACGTTATAGGTGTATATTCGCTTCGTATAACAGTAACACGGGAATCGTGTGAGCTATTGTATTAACAAAGCACACCATTGTATTCCGTACCAAAGAAGGTAAGATTTCGTTGTGAACTTATATTTATTGGAATTATTTCTAACGACGTGTTACGTGTTTACGCGGTCTTGTCCTCACAT
>NW_017101276.1:0-237 GCF_001263275.1 Habropoda laboriosa
GCAGTACTGCACACGTCTGTTTTCTCTTCATTTTGCATGATTCGCAACGTAAAACGTGTTTTAGCTAATATAAACTGAAATACTGCTGTTTTATCGCGACAAACCACGTTTTGCAGCACTGCACACGACTGTCTGCTCTTTATTATGCATGTTTCGCCTCGTAAAACGAGTTTAAACGAATATAAGCTGATATACTGCTGTTTTCTACCTCGACAAACCACGTTTCGCAGTACTGCA
>NW_017101277.1:0-567 GCF_001263275.1 Habropoda laboriosa
TTCGTTGGGAACAATTATTTGTAGGGAATATATTTAAAGTCGATAAATGTAGTTATCCGTATTAGTCCCACCATCTTAGTGAGAAAATTCGACGCCGTCCTCCAGAATGCATAGCAGAATCGTACGCCATTTAGATTACGACAATTGCCGCAGTATGTTATGTGTAATTCTCGAAGAACTACTATCGCCTAGCCGACGTAATAGGTGTATATTCCCTTCGTTTTACTGTAACACGGCAACCGTGTAAGATATTGAAGAACCAAGCACAACTTAGTTTTCGGTACAAATAGAGGCAAGATTTCCTTGGTTACATTTAGCTGAAGGAATTATATTTAAAGTCGAAATATTTAATAATCTGTATATTCCCCCACATCGTAGCCCGAAAGTTACACACCGATGTCCTGAATGCATAGCAGAAATGTACTCCATTTAATATCGCCGCAGTATGTAATGTGAAAGTCGCGAGGAACTACTATAACCGTGTGCGACCTTATATGTGTATAATCGCTTCGTTTAACAGTAACACGGGACCTTTTGATCTATTGAAAAAACAGACCACACCTTTGT
>NW_017101278.1:0-2187 GCF_001263275.1 Habropoda laboriosa
AAGGGTTAATTTAATTTTTTGTTGATAAAGAGTTAGCAATTAATAAAGTAACTGTCCAATAAAACTCGGTTGACATTGCAGTGGTTAATAACAATTAATTAGTTGATGGCGTATATTTTATTCGATGGTATGCATGTCTAACTGAACAAATTAACAGTGGTTGTTATGATAGTCGAGAGCGTTGTTATTAAAAAAAAAAAACTAACCTGATGTATGCCACTGGAGAAACAAACAGTGGTTGGTATGTGTTATTAGAGTGTAATAAGGGATAATTTAATTTTTTGATGATAAGGAGGTAGAAATAAATAAACCAACTGTCCGACAAGCCGCGGTTGACATTGCAGTGGTCAATAACAATTAATTAGTTGATGGCGTATTTTTAATCGATGGTATGCATGTCTAACTGAACAAATTAACAGTGGTTGTTATTAAACATGTGCGCGTCGTTATAAACAACCAACCTGATGGAGGTCACTGGAGCAAGAAACAGTGGTTGATATACGATATTCGAGTGCAATAACGGTTAATTTAGTTTTTTGTAGATAAAGGTGTATCAATAAATGAAGTAACATTCGTAAAAGCAGTGGTTGACTTTGCAGTGTTTAATAACAATTTATTAGTTGATGGCGTATATTTTAATCGATGGTATGCATGTCTAACTGAACGAATTAACAGTGGTGGTTATTAAGCACTTGCCCTTTATTATTAAAGAAAAACTAACCTGATGCAGGGCTCGGGAGCAAGAAACAGTGATTGATAAGTGATATTCGAGTGTAATAAGGGTTAATTTAATTTTTCGTTGATAAAGAAGTAGGAATAAATAGTGTAACAGTCGTAAAAGCAGTGGTTGACATTGCAGTGGTTAATAACAATTAATTAGTTGATGGCGTACATTTTCATAGATGGTATGCATGTCTAACTGAACAAATTAACAGTGGTTGTTATTAAACACGTGCGCTATATAATAAAAAAAAACTAAGCTAATACCGGACTCGGGAGAAACATACAGTGGTTGGTATGTGTTATTAGAGTGTAATAAGGGTAAATTTAACTTTTTGTTCATAAAGAGTTAGCAATAAATAAAGTAACTGTCCTATAAGCCGCGGTTGACATTGCAGTGGTTAATAACAATTAATTAGTTGATGGCGTATATTTTAATCGATGGTATGCCTGTCTAACTGAACAAATTAACAGTGGTTGATATGAAACTCGAGCGCGTTGTTATAAAAAATACAAACTAACCTGATGCAGGTCACAGGAGCAAGAAACAATGGTTGATATATGATATTCGAGTGCAATAACGGTTAATTTAATTTTTGTTGATAACGGGGTAGCAATAAATGAAGAAACAGTCGTAAAAGCAGTGGTGGACATTGCAGTGTTTAATAACAATGAATTAGTTGATGGCGTATATTTTAATAGATGGTATGCATGTCGAAC
Source organism: Habropoda laboriosa (assembly GCF_001263275.1). Classification (NCBI taxonomy): domain Eukaryota; kingdom Metazoa; phylum Arthropoda; class Insecta; order Hymenoptera; family Apidae; genus Habropoda; species Habropoda laboriosa. The sequence goes on from NW_017101278.1 coordinate 1,441, forward strand.
TGAACAAATTAGCAGTGGTTGTTATTAAACGCGTGCCCTTAATTATAAAAAAAAAACTAACCTAATGCCAGACTCGGGAGAAACAAACAGTGGTTGGCATGTGTTATTAGAGTGTAATAAGGGTAAATTTAATTTTTTTTGATAAAGAGTTAGCAATTAATAAAGTAACTGTCCAATAAACCGCGGTTGTCATTGCAGTGGATAATAGCAATTAATTAGTTGATGGCGTATATTTTAATCGATGGTATGCATGTCTAACTGAACAAATTAACAGTGGTTGATATGAAACTCGAGCGCGTTGTTATAAAAAAAACAAACTAACCGGATGCAGGTCACAGGAGCAAGAAACAATGGTTGATATATGATATTCGAGTGCAATAAAGCTTAATTTAATTTTTTGTTGATAAAGAGGCAGCAATAAATAAAGTGACAGTCGAAAAAGCAGTGGTTGACATTGCACTGGGTAATAACAATTAATTAGTTGATGGTGTATATTTTATTCGATGATATGCATGTCTAATTAAACAAATTAACAGTGGTTGTTATGAAACTCGAGAGCGTTGTTATAAAAAAAAGAAAACTAACCTGATGCAGGTCACTGGAGAAACAATCAGTGGTTGGTATGTGTAATTAGAGTGTAATAAGGGTTAATTTAATTTTTTGTTGATAAAGAGTTAGCAATTAATAAAGTAACTGTCCTATAAACCGCGGTTGACATTGCAGTGGTTAATAACAATTAATTAGTTG
>NW_017101278.1:4578-4990 GCF_001263275.1 Habropoda laboriosa
GACCTGATGCAGGTCACTGGAGAAAGAAACAGTGGTTGATATGTGATATTCGAGTGTAATAAGGGTTAATTTAATTTTTTGTTGATAAAGAAGTTGCAATAAATAATGTAACAGTCGTAAAAGCAGTGGTTGACATTGCAGTGGTTAATAAAAATTAATTAGTTGATGGCGTATATTTTAATAGATGGTATGCATGTCGAACTGAACAAATTAGCAGTGGTTGTTATTAAACGCGTGCCCTTAATTATAAAAAAAAAACTGACCTAATGCCAGACTCGGGAGAAACAAACAGTGGTTGGCATGAGTTATTAGAGTGTAATAAGGGTTAATTTAATTTTTTTTGATATATAGTTAGCAATTAATAAAGTAACTGTCCAATAAACCGCGGTTGACATTGCAGTGGTTAATAACA
>NW_017101279.1:0-621 GCF_001263275.1 Habropoda laboriosa
CTTTATTTTGCGTATTCCGCCACGGAAAACGTGTTTTAACGAATATAAACTGAAATACTGCTGTTGGCCCGCGACAGGTACCACGTTTTGCAGTACTGCAAACGACTTTTCTCTTTATTTTGCATGTTTCGCCATGTAAAATGTGTTTTAACGATTATAAACTGAAATACTGCTGATTTGCCGCGACAGAGCACGTTTTGCAGTGCTTCAAACGACTGATTTCTCATTATTTTCCATGTTTCGCCAAGTAAAACGAGTTCTATGGAATATAAACTGAAATACTGCTGTTTTCTCGCGAAAAACACGTTTTGCAGTACTGCAAACGACTGTTTTCTCTTTATTTTGCATATTCCGCCACGTAAATCGTGTTTTAACGGATATAAACTGTACTAATGCTGTTTTCCCGCGACAAACCATGTTTTGCAGTACTGCAATCGAGTGTTTCCTTTTTATTTTGTATGTTTCGCCACGTAAAACGTGTTCTAACGAATATAAACTGAACTACCGCTGATTTCCCGCGACACTGCACGTTTTGCAGTGTTACAAGCGCCTGTTTTCCCTTTATTTTCCATGTTTCGCCACGTAAATCGTGTTTTAACGGATATAAACTGTACTAATGCT
>NW_017101280.1:0-1206 GCF_001263275.1 Habropoda laboriosa
AAAGCAGTGGTTGACATTGCAGTGGTTAATAACAATTAATTAATTGATAGCGTATGTTTTAATTGCTGGTTTGCCTGTCTGATTGCACAAAATAACAGTGGTTGTTGTTAAACATGTGCGCGTCGTTAAAAACATAAAACTAACCTGATGCAGGACTCGGGAGCAAGAAACAGTGGTTGATATATGATATTCGAGCGTAATAACGGTTAATTTAATTTTTTGTAGACAAAGAGGTAGCAATACATAAAGTAACAGACGTAAAAAGCAGTGGTTGACATTGCAGTGGTTTATAACAGTTAATTAGTTGATGCCGCGTATTTTAATCGATGGTATGCATGTCCAACTGAGCAAATTAACAGCGATGAAACTCGAGCGCGTTGTTATAAAAAAAAAAAGACTAACCTGATGCTGGCCACTGGGACAAGTAACAGTGGTTGATACATGAAATTCGAGTGTAACAACGGTTAATTTAATTTTTTGTTGATAAAGGGGTAGCAATAAGTACAGTAACAGTCGTAAAAGCAGTGGTTGACATTGCAGTGGTTAATCCTTATTAATATGTTGATGGCGTGTATATTCTAATAGATGGTATGCATGTCTGATTGAACAAATTAACAGTGGCTGTTATTAAACACGTGCGCTTTATTACGCAAAAAAAACCATCCTATTGCCGGCCTCGGGAGAAACAAACAGTGGCCGATATATGATATTCGAGTGTAATAAATTTAATTTTTTGTTGATAAAGAGGTAGCAATAAATAAAGTAACAGTCGTGAATGCAGTGGTTGACGTTGCAGTTATTAATAACTATTAATTAGTTGATGGCGTATATTTTAATCGATAGCATGCATGTCTAATTGACCAAATTAACAGTGGGGTTGTTATGAAACTCGAGCGCGTTGTTATAAAACAAACTAACTAACCTGATGCAGGACTCGGGAGCAAGAAACAGTGGTTGATATGTGATAATCGAGTGTAATAACGGTAATACAATTTTTTGTTGATAAAGATGTTGCAATATAATGTAACAGTCGTAAATGCAGTGGTTGACATTGCAGTGGTTAATAACTATTAATTAGTTGATGGCGTATATGTTAATCGATGGTATGCATGTCTAACTGATGAAATTAACAGTGGTTGTTCCGAAACTCGAGCGCGTTGTTATAAAAAAAACAAACTAACCTGATGCAGTACTCGGTAGCAAGAA
>NW_017101281.1:0-402 GCF_001263275.1 Habropoda laboriosa
TACCGAAAACGAAGTTGTTCTTGGATCTTCAATATCTCACCCGGTTGCCGTGTTACTGTTAAACGAAGGGAATATACATCTATAACGTCGGCTAGACGATAGTAGTTCTTCGTTACTTTCACATATCATACTGCGGCGATATTCGTACTCTAATTGTGTTTGATTCTGCTATGCATTCTGGACGTGGCGCCGAATTTTCGAATTGCGATGGTGGGCGAAAATACAGATAATTAAATATTTCTGCGTTTATATTAATTCCTAAATCTAAATACAGATAATTAAATATTTCTGTGTTAATATTAATTCCAAAATCTAAATGTGACCAACGAAATCTTACCAATTTTTGATAGAGAATACAAAGGTTTGCTTTGTTATTGAAATCTCAAACGGTTCTGGGCTTAC
>NW_017101282.1:0-490 GCF_001263275.1 Habropoda laboriosa
CACAAATTAGTTTTTTTACTATTGTCTCTCCGAGACATATACATACATATTCTATCCTTTTCTAAAGTTATTATTCTAACGACAATATACGACAATTGACACGCAGTGCAGATGATCGGACTTCAGTTTTCCAGTTTTCAGTTTTGCGACGTCTCTAAACCTACGCGTAGTTCGACAGAAGACTGTATACATATACATACATGTTTAGACTGATATGTAAGATGATACTTTTTCCTCTGGCTTTCATAGTGGATGCACAGTTAAGAAATGCAAATTCTGTTAGAGTCTTACTTTTTTATTGCATCCCTTTCATGACGATTATTTTATTATATTTACGATAGGTTATTATAACTTTTATCACTTCGAGAATAAATAATTATTAGTCTCTGATTGCTTAGTATATAAGCATTGTGTCATCAAAGAATTCCTTGTTTCGATTAATTTGTCATTATTTGGGGTTTTTATTAAACACTAATGTACAACAATCTTT
>NW_017101283.1:0-2894 GCF_001263275.1 Habropoda laboriosa
ATAATAAAAAATTCGTTGGAAAATTATTATAAATGCTAACATTTTTGGGGAATTTTTGTGCAAATTGCAATGCACAGTGATTCCGAACATTTGGCCGGTAGTGTGTCTTAATTCTTATAAAAGGGAGTGTAACAATTTTTTTTTAATCTTAATCTTCTGACTACTGAGAAGAGTCTTAATTCCTATAAACGAAAGTGTGTATTTCTTTTGGATACTAATTTTCTGACCACTGTTTAGGTTAATATATTCATAAACGATAGTGTGCATATACGAGTGAATGAACTTGCAATTTCAGAATTACGTTTATTAATTTTCTTCGAATAATCGTCGTTGAATTCACTAATTCCCGAAAAATTTCTAGGAAGTATCGCGATCTTCGTTTGTAGAATAGCTAAATATAGTCGTCGAACGATCACATTCTAATTCGGAGAATAATCAGCGAGTATCTATAAATTACGCGTGGATTTAATACGATACGGTGCTCTCGCGTTCTATAGTTTCACGCGAATAAATTGGCGCCCCGTTAAATCCAGGATTATCTATGGCTGCTCGAGGCACACAACAGACTCTGGCGATTTCTACGATGCACGTACAAATAGAGTATACACGCAAGCGTCCTCTTTGTTCCTATTGAGACGATTCAGTATCCTGGAGGATCACGATTGTTTACGTTGCCAGCAGTGCGCGTTGCATCGTGATTGCACGTGAAGTGCAAGAAATCGAAAATGCCACTGGTGAATTTATGCCGGAATTTTCCTCGAAATAACCGACTTTCCAACTTTTTGAAAATTCTGTAGTAACAATTTCTGAAAATTTCTCTACCAAATTTTTTCAACTTTTTGAAAATTCCACGACATCAATTTTTCCCAACTTTTTGAAAACTCCTTTGATGAATTTTGCGAAAACTCTCGGTTGAAAATTTCTCGAGAATTTTGCTGGGAATAACCGATTTTCCAACTTTTCAAAAATTCCCCTGATGAATTTATCTTAAAATGTTTCTCGAAATAACCGATTTTCCAACTTTTCGAAAATTCCTCTGACGAATTCATCTCAGAATTTTGCACAAAGCAACCGATTTTCCACCTTTCCACTTCGTTCCTTCACTCCTTCATCAGCAGTTATTGCTTAATTAAATTTATTCTCGTTGAAGAAGAAAGAAAAGGAGAAAACAACTTTATGGATGGCTTTATCTTGGAAATACCAAGTCTACTATTATCGTGATTTTCGACAGTGAAAGAACTAGAGGTGTCTGAGCTGATAATATTTTATATACAGTGTATCTTTGTCGAAAGTGTTTTCGGCGATAATTCAAGATAGCATCGCGACGAGCCTAAGATTTCAAAGCAATCGTTCGAGAATTTAGCGAAATCACATTGTAGTGTTTATAATACGATGTTTGCTTCAAACATTCCATTATCTCAACTAGGAAGTCACATAACACGGTAAAATATCTTCCGACGAAAATAATTTCTGCTGCTTTTTCTTTATCATAGATCGATGGAAATATCAAACCAGCAGAGAAGAAACAGAATGTTTCAGCTGCAAATTTAATCGAGTCTTTTTCAACCCATCCCTATTTTATTTTTTTTTACAACTTTTACCGTTATCAAGTTTATGTTTCCTTAACTTTGCATTAGAAGTTTATAGTCTAGGTTCAAAAATTGTTCTCCGGGTCTTTTCTGACCCAAAGACCTTAAGTGTATAGTCGAACGGAGGAAACACTATTTAAGGTTAATTATTTTCTCGATCCTCAGGCCATTTTTTTTTTTCATTTGCTGCACTAAATGTACCTTTTCGATTTCGAAACGATATTCCTCGTTGAATAACACACAAAGTAATATCACGTTTCTCATTTCTATTCAGTTATATCAGCTGCACGGAATGTTTCTTATCAAATTTTCGTCTACTCTGATTTTCTTGCAATTCTTCTTTTACGCGGAACTTCTTCACGTACAAAGAAGGGATTCTCGTCTCCGAGAGTTGCAAAATCCAACGCTGTTCGTAAGCTACGGGCATTATTTCGCACTGATACATCTTTCATAATTCTTTTCTCCGATATTGCACGCGAAATTCAACGTAAAAGAGAAGAAAAATACAGGTTCGCGTAAAAAGGAGAAATAGGAAAAAATTTTTCTAGCGATATTTGTCAAAGTGGCCGTGATTCATTTTTGACCCGAATTCATAGCTTTCACATTTGACAAATTCTCCCATTCTAGCGAAATATTTTTGCGGTGCACTGTGCAATTCATCAATCGCAGATAAAATTTCATGGCAACCGTTACACTTGAAATATAGTTGTGGCCAACGTTGCTCTTCTTCGCGAGCAAGTATTAATGGAGAAACTTGAGTAATAAAGAGAATAATAAGGACAACAAGAAGTGATTCGAGTTTCTACAGTAGTTTGCCTCATGGTTGTCTCAGATACCATTTAACCCTTTTGTTACGTAGGGGGAGTTCCCCTAGCACCGGACTCTTAAGGTTTTTTCTAAAATAAATCTCTCTGCCTGTGCACACGCGAGTGAAACGCGTAGAAAACTTATTTTTATCCCTTTTGTCTCCTCTAGGAGATACGCAGAATAACGGCTCGGTAGCGTTTCAATTATTGCAGATATAACTAATGTCCGATATTAGATGCCGTCCGGCGTTAAGGGAGCTCCTCCTACTTACCGAGCATCTATACTCTAAGCGTGATAGCACTTATTTCACAATTCCTTATTTTCGTACTTTCAAAATTTTTATGCCGTCTAGATACTTCTTCAGTAAAAAATATTCAAAGTCTGTAATAAATTCCACTTTGAACTTTATTACGAATAATTTCTACTAACCTAATAAATTAGTAATATGTAAGATTAAGGAATTACAGGCGCTTAAAATAACTGATGTTAAAATAACGT
>NW_017101284.1:0-279 GCF_001263275.1 Habropoda laboriosa
TCCATTCAGATCGTCATCCTTCCTTCCATCATTCCACTCAGATTGTCATCCTTCCTTCCTTCCGCCCAGTTCCGATCGATTTTGCAAGACTCACAAACTCACAAAGTGTGAGTCACTGTAGAATGGACGACGCAAAAAGTACCTGGTAACGCGATTTATTTCAGTTTTATTCAGAAAGGGAGAAACCGCGAATTTATATTATTTTCAGTATTATTGTTGAACTAAACTTTCGTAGAACGCGAGTGAAAAATTGAAAGAATCAAAAGAAGAAACGCGAAT
>NW_017101285.1:0-259 GCF_001263275.1 Habropoda laboriosa
TGGTGGTGCAAATACAAATAACTAAATATTTCGACTTTAAAAATATTCCCTACAAATAATTGTGCCAACGAAATCTTACCGTTTGTTGCTACCGAATACAATGTTGTGGTTTGTTTTTTCCATAGCTGAAACGGTTCCCGTGTCACTGTTAAACGAAGTGAATACACACATAAAACGTCGCTCATGGAGATAGTATTTCTTCGCGATTTTCACGTAACGCACCGGTACGATACTCGTCCTCTAAATGGTGTTTGATTCT
>NW_017101286.1:0-491 GCF_001263275.1 Habropoda laboriosa
ACTTTTGTATTCGGTACCAAAAAAAGGTAAGGTTTCGTTGGAAACTTTTATTTATTGGAATCATTCCTAAAGATGAAGTATTTAATTATTTGTAATTTCCCCCACATCGTAGTTCGAAAATTCGACGCCGGCGTCCAATATGCATAGCAGAACCGTAGGCCATTTAGAGGAAGAAAATCGTCCCAGTATGATATGCGAACGTCGCTAAGAAATACTATAACCACGTGCGACGTTATATGTGTATATTCTCTTCGTTTTACAGTAATATCAGCACCGTTTGAGGTCTGAATAACAACGCACACCTTTGCATTCGGCATCAATAAATGATTATATTTCGTTGTATACATATAGATGAAGGAATTATTTTTAGTGTCGATATATTTAATAATCTGTATTTGCCCTCAACATGGTAGTTCGAAAATTCCAAGTCGATGTCTAGAATGCATAGCAGAATCGTACCCCATTTAGAGTACGAGTATCGCCGCAGTATG
>NW_017101287.1:0-252 GCF_001263275.1 Habropoda laboriosa
ATATTTCGTAGTTAGAAATAATTCCTTCAGCTAAAGGTATTCAATGAAATCTTACCTTTTTTTTGGAACCGAATACAAAGATGTGGTTTTGTTTTTTCAGTAGATCAAACGGTTCCAGTGTTACTGTTAAACGAAGAGTATATACACATATATCGTCGCGCATGCAGATAGTATTTCTAGTAGATTTTCACATAACGTACCGGGAAGATAGTCGTACTCCTAATGGAGTACGTTTCTGCTATGCATTCGGGA
>NW_017101287.1:362-568 GCF_001263275.1 Habropoda laboriosa
CCTTTCTTTGGTACCGAATACGAACGTGTGTTTTGCTTTTCAAAAACTCAAACGGTTCCCGTGTTACTGTTAAACGAAGCGAATATACACATATATCGGCGCGCATGGAGATTGCATTTCTTCGCGAATTTCACATTACGTTCCATACGTTACTCGTACTCTAAATGGAATATGTTTCTGCCGTGCATTCTGGACGTCGGTGTCGA
>NW_017101288.1:0-6185 GCF_001263275.1 Habropoda laboriosa
TAAAATACCTTTTAAAGTACATTCGTGTCTTTATTGAACTCGCATATAACCACATCCTTCAAGCCTTTAAAGCTACACTAATGATAGATACCGGATCGGAAGCAAACCTAATCAAAAGGTCCGTTCTAGATCCGCGAATCAGCGTTACCAGCGACGAAAAGTTGAGACTTTTCGGTATCACCCCGCAAGCCGTCTCAACCCTAGGCGCCACCGACATCCCTTTATATGGGACCATAGTTAGGTTCCACGTGGTTCCCCACAATTTCCCAATCCCCGCCGACGGCATCCTAGGAGCGCACTTCCTGGAGGAAGGTGCAGAGATTTCCTACCCCAAAAACCGCGTGTTATGGAAAGGAATAGAAATTCCCTTTACCAACAGAACACGCCCACAACGCGAAACCAACTTGGAGAGGAAAACAAACTCCAAATTTACTAACTCTAAATCGGAGCAACGCTCCAGAACTTCCAATCCTACTAGATCGGAACCACGTTCCAATTCTACCAATTCTAAATCGGAACAAAGTTCCAAAACTGCTAAATCCACTACACCTACCAACTCTTCTAATTCTTCCAATTCCTCCAATGACACATTGTATAAGATCAAAGCACGATCAATCCAGGTCATTGGAATTAAAACCACCGGACCGGAAACAGGTTTCCTGCCACGTCAGGAGCTGGCACCCGGCATAACCGTATTCGATTCTGTGGTCAAAAATACGAACGGGAAAGCATACGTTCGTGCAGTAAATTCAACTAGCGATACAATAACCTTCCCTATACCCACCCTGACGGTGCAGGAGATCGCAGATCTCGCGGTAGCCCCAAATAAGGGAGATTCGAAGTATGTTCACTCCATTAAGGATAACCGTTCTCACGAACAGAGGGAAAAAGAAATACAAGGTATAATTAATACCGACCACTTAAACTTCGAGGAACGCGAACACGTACACCGAATCATAAGCGAGAATAACGATGTCTTTCACCTCCCAGGGGAACAGTTGGGAAAGACAACGATTGTAGAACACAGTATTCCTACCACCGACGAAAAACCTATTAATGTAAAGCAATACCGTTACCCGCCGATCCATAAGGAAGAAATCAATAATCAAATGAGGGAATTGTTATTGTAGAAAACGATATCGTGAGCCCTTCAACGTCTCCATACAACTCTCCCTTATGGATCGTGCCGAAGAAGCCAGATGAAAACGGCAACAAGCGCTGGAGAATGGTAATCGATTATAGGCAACTGAATGAAAAGACAATACCCGACGCGTATCCGCTTCCTAGTATTACGGAGATCCTAGACCAACTGGGATCGGCCAAGTACTTCTCCACTTTTGACCTGGCATCCGGGTTCCACCAGATTGGAGTGAGTCAGGAAGACACTAGGAAAACGGCATTCTCTACGCCCTATGGGCACTATGAATTCACTAGAATGCCTTTCGGCCTTCGAAATGCGCCCGCCACATTCCAGCGACTGATGGACTCAGTCCTCTCTGGCTTACAGGGCACAGAACTATTCGTATACCTTGACGATATTGTTGTTTATGCAAGTTCATTGTCAGAACACAATGCAAAATTCGATAAACTCGCAAAACGCCTCAGGAAGGCAAATCTAAGGTTACAACCGTCGAAATGCACATTTTTACGACGCGAAGTTGCCTACCTAGGCCACATCATAAGCGACGAAGGAGTTAAACCTTGCCCTGATAAAGTCGCGGCAGTAAAACAATTTCCAAAACCTAAAAACGTAAAACAGCTCCGAGAATTCCTTGGACTAGCCGGCTATTACCGGAGATTTATAGATAAATTTTCACACATATCAAAACCTCTGACCACTCTGTTAAAAAAAGATATGAAATTTGAATGGCAATTGCCACAAGATTAAGCATTTAACACATTACGCACGGCACTCTGTACATAGCCAGTCCTTCATTACCCCGACTTCTCCAAATCATTCAACATCACTACAGACGCGTCCAACTATGCAATCGGCGCAATCCTCAATCAAGGCAAGATAAACAAGGACCAACCAATTGCCTACGCTTCGCGGTTACTCCACGGAGCCGAACTGAACTACGCAACCATCGAAAAAGAATGCTTAGCAATCATATACGCAGTTCAGCATTTCCGATCTTACATATACGGCAAACCATTCAATCTCATCACCGACCATCAACCACTTGTGTGGATGAATTCCGTGAAAGATCCCTCCTCACGACTGCTACGCTGGCGACTAAAACTCGCCGAATACGAGTATAAAATTATCTATAAGGCAGGTAAAAGGAATACAAACGCAGATGCTCTCTCTAGAAATCCTATTTCCACTCCCATCTATCCGTTAACATCAGACTCCACTTCACCATTCCTGTTCCAAACGCAACCATCAACCTCCTCTCCGATATCACCAAACATAGACAGCGAAATTGATATCTCCAGTCCACCAACAACGCAGTCAAACATACGCTACACACGAGACAGGATTATCATGCAAAACGATAACATTGCTTGTTTCATGACACTTTCTAACGACCCACTGGACGAAGGCGCCATGGACTTATTTAAAAACAAAAATTTACCAAGATTAACTAATGCCGTAATCGGCCGAGCAAAAGTGCATACAGGAAAATACACTTTAATCCAATTACCAGTTAAAGAAACAACAGCACACACAGCAACAATACAAGACACATTTGAATGTTTAAGAGCCCTGCGCGACGCGACCTTCGAGTTAAATTTATCGTCAATCTCCTTATCTCGACTCCATCTGGACGATATTCCTTGGCCCACAATACGCAATGCACTGACAGAAATTTTCGAAGATACGGGAATCCAAATCACAATCTGCAATCACGAAATTATTATTCCCCCAGAACAATCGAGACACAATATTATCATTGAAAACCACACATCCACATACGCAGGTCACAAAGGAGTGAATAAAACCTATAGACGCATTCGGGAGAAATATTTTTGGCCCTCCATGAAACCCGAGATAACGAAATACGTAACTACCTGTAAAGATTGCCAAATTAAAAAACTAACGCGAGTCAAAACACGTAATCCGATGACGTTAACAGACACTCCCGGGCATGCCTTCGACAAGATAGCGCTCGACGTAGTAGGACCACTCCCACAAACACCCTCCGGATATCAATATATACTTACGATGCAAGATATTCTCACCAAATATTCCCTCGCAACACCTCTCCGTTCCGTCTCCGCCGTCGAGACAGTGTGACGTCGTGCGACGACGTTGGAGTTAGATATAAGATAAGAATAAGGATTATATAACCATAGACCGTAAGACAGCGAACAACGTCAAGTGACGACGTTGGAATTAGAGATAAGATAGGAATAATATGCATGTAACCATAGACTGTAAGATAGCGAACGACGTCGAGCGACGACGTCGTAGTTAGAGATAAGATAACGTTAAGGAATGTAAGAAGATAAGGTACATGTAATCATACTCTTAAGATATCATAAGCACCGAGACATAAACATCCGCCAGTATCGACATCGCCGAAACCACATACCACAGACAATAAACAAGCCAACGCCAAACATCCTCAAAGATAAGAACACCAAACCGTGAGAACAACACCCAATAGCATCACTATAAAAGGCCACAAGAATCAATAGAAAACGTTCAGTCGTTCAGTCGTTCAGTCGGTTCAGTCCAGCTCAGCCTAGTCCAGGCACTGGCTGACGACCGTCAAGACATACAGGCAGATCCGCTCTGACCTTCCGTCTTGACCATACGCGACCGAGTTATTGTCTCTTATATTATATTATATTATATTATACTGTATGAGAACCAGTAGAATAAAATATATACATAGAATAGAATCTGTGCATCCATTCAAATACCACCTACCATTCATCGTATCTACGCGACAACGAGAGCGATTCAGACGAAGCGAATATAGCGAAGCTACGTCCGTATAACCAGAGGACCACGGCACCGTACGGAGTGCTTACGCAAGGAGATATCTGGACACAGAATTCCCGGGCAGACGCAGGCGCAACATACTGCGTGGCACAAAAGGATTGAGAAACACGACACCGAATCTCAAGGTAAAGTAGCCGCACACGCGACTCTGACCTCGTCCCGTGACGTAACAACAGCCAACGCATTTGTAGATCACTTTCTCTGTAAATTTGGCGCACCGAAAGCAATCTTGACAGATCAAGGGAGTAATTTCACAAATGCACTTATGCGAGCAGTCGCGAGAAGGTTCAAAATCCAGCAAAACAGAGCAACAGCATTTCACCCACAAACTAACGGCTCCCTGGAAAGGTCCCATCACGTCTTAACCGAGTACTTAATACAGTATATTAACAAAAATAATTGGGATGAATGGCTACAAAGCGCTATGCTTAGTTACAACACGAGTGTTCACGAGGGTACACTATTTACTCCCCACGAACTCGTCTTTGGCAACAAAGCCAGAGTTCCTTCCGCGAATACGACAAACTCATTAGAAGACGAAACCTGCAATTCATACTTTCAATCTCTCAAGTCCAAACTCTCTGAATCTCAGGCAGTAACCAGTAGTATAAAATATATACATAGAATAGAATCTTTGCATCCATTCAAATACCACCTACCATTCATCGTATCTACGCGACAACGAGAGCGATTCAGACGAAGCGAACATAGCGGAGCGAACATAGCGAAGCTATGTCCGTATAACCAGAGGACCACGGCACCGTACGGAGTGCTTACGCAAGGAGATATCTGGACACAGAATTCCCGGGCAGACGCAGGCGCAACATACTGTGTGGCACAAAAGGATTGAGAAACACGACACCGGATCTCAAGGTAAAGTAGCCGCACACGCGACTCTGACCTCGTCCCGTGACGTAACAAATTGGTGGCAGCGGTGGGATAATACAATCACTGTGCCCGTAATCTTATCTCCTTCCGGTGACGCTTATCTGGTTTACTCGCCGCATTCCTTCGGCCGCCGCTTTCCCACGCGCAACGCGTCCCCACTACCCAAGCGCTGCGCGCGCATCGGTCGAACCAGGCGGGGGTTATCGCTCCCCCACCCGACGCGCATCCCAATGCCGCGAGAGCGCCCGCTAGACGCTCAGTCCAACGCGACACGCCACACCGTAAGCACGTACCGAGCAATCCGTCCTCTTCACTGTGAAACTCCGAAAGTTCAAACGCGACGACTAGCAGCAAGTGCAGACCATCTTCTTCGCGAGTTATTTCCCGGTGCACCAGCAAGCGCAAGTACAAAGGAAACCAACGTCTCAGAGCGAACGTGGGTTACGATCGCGGAAGAGATAGAGGAGCAATTTAAATTCAGACAAACCAGAGAAGTCGCAGAAGTATGCGCGCCGCAAGGCCAGCTCGAAAACTGCGACCGATCTAAGACGCACGGAATCCACCGAAGGTTATTAAGTTTCGCGTTTTCAAACGTACGATTTCCCGTACTCGAGCCCCGTGACAAATAAATTCGACAGTGTGCAAAGGTGGCCTGCGTTGACTACAATCAAACGTAAGCGCTTTAACCAGCGTTGCACAGGCACCGGCGATATGCGCAGTAATCCTGCCGCAATATCTGGCGAGTGTTCTGGCGTGAAGAGAGTAAGTATCAGCGCTCAGTAAGCACCAACATTGCACAATTACCGACGTTCCGAACTTTTAGAAAATCAAAAGACGAAGTCGCCGTGGCGGTAAAAAGGTCCAAGACAGACGACGAAAAGCAATCGCCCAGGAGTTGGAAACAGTTACCGCGCAGAAGCTTGCGACAGTTCCTGCTCCGATTCCGGGGAACGAACGAACCACACCAATACCGGACATAATCAATTTGTGTGATAGCTCCGACGAGGAAACGGTTATCCTCCCCAGACCACCGACGCCGATCGAGATCGTAGACACGCAAACCGCGCTTAATGTATTCAATCACGAGCGAATTCCCGACGACATTTTAGTCTCGTATTTACGTAATTTTTCCAACGGCACACCGGACGAGGTGCCGCAGGATATAGCGTGGTGGTGCAATTTCGTGTACGAGACTCAATAAATCAGAATTTTTTTGTTTTTTTTTTTAATTTACGTAAGTACCGAACATTTATAATTATGGACACCCGATCCAAAAAAGCTCCCGAACCAGTAAACCCCGAAGCCGTAGCGCAACTCCGAACCCCGATAACCGAGCGCGAAA
>NW_017101288.1:6216-17804 GCF_001263275.1 Habropoda laboriosa
GAGATTAGAATTCGAAACGACGCGCCGCGAACGCGATAACGCACTCGCAGCGATGCAAGCCATGCGCGAAGAATACAAGGCGATCCTGGAGCGCTCGACAGCTCCAACACCCCCGACCACAATAACCGCACCCGCCGAAGCTCCGGAGCCATGCACAGAATCAGTCACCTTCACCATGAAGGAAGCCCTCGCAGCAATTCCTACGTTCGACGGTACGGACTCGTCGATCCTTAACTTCACACGTGCGTGCAGACGGGCGCGCGATCTGATTCCCTTAAACGCGGAAACGACACTCGCGCGTTTAATTTTTACGCGTCTCCGAGGACGCGCCGCGACAGCAATCGAGGACGAGCGCTGCAACACGATCGCGGAACTTTGCAGCAGATTAAAGGACGTTTTCGGTCCACAGCGAACCGTAGATCATTAGGAATGAGGAAAGATGAACACGTTCTCGACTTTATTAGCCGCACGAAGGACATCCGCGACGCAATAATTGATTGCGACCGTCGCTCCCCAAACATCCCGGATATCGACACCCTTACGGTGGATTGTTTTATCCGAGGCGTAATCCCGCAGATAAGAGCCGAGCTCCGTCATCTGCGCGGCAGCCCGCTCGCGCGCGTATTCAACGAAGCGATCGAAATATTCAAAGGGATGGAAACCGACAACAAGCGATACGGACGCGCGCCGGAAACGAAACACGTTCAGTTCTCCCCGCGCGATAAGACACCCGAAAGACGCGAGGAAAGGAGCGTATATACCCCACCCCCCTTTCGCGATACTTGGCGATCGCCATCGCCATCGCCAAAACGGTACTATCGCGAGGAACCGCGAGCCGTGAAACCCGAGCCAACGCGCTCCTATCTTCAAACGTACGAGCCGACGCGTCGTTATCGCCAGACGTACGAACCAACGCGTCCTTATCGTCAAACATACGAGCCGACGCGTCCCTATCGCGAGACATACGAGCCTCCACGACGCGACTACCGCGAGGCCTCGTCTAACAATAGCCGCGATAATAGCCGCAGAGAGCCGCCGCGTTTCTACTCGTACTGCAAAATTCCCGGCCACGACATCCACGAATGTCGCAAACGCGCGTACAGCCAGAACAACAAGTCGGGAAACGAGCAAGCCCTCCCGCCGCTCATGGACCGCGGACGAGAGGCGAAAACGACAAAGGTCCAAACGGTAAAATCCGAAGCACCCGAATCCGTCGAGTCGACGTAGAAAAGTGGTATACGCCACTCATTTTAATCGACGCCCCAGAATTGCACAAGTCATCCCCATTCATGGTTGACACAGGCGCCGAACCAAACATACTCAAATTGCGTGCGTTAAAACCAGATACGCCCATCGACAGGTACGATAGATTAAGCATTCGCGGTGTAACGCACGAAAAGGTCATCACCTTGGGATCCGTGTACCTTACGCTATACGGTACGCCTCTCAAGTTCCACGTCGTCACCGATTCCTTCCCCATAAATGTGGATGGAATCCTGGGCTCTACATTCTTATGTAACCAGGCGACAATATCGTACACTAAAAACCACGTAGTATGGAACGACATCACGATTCCCTTCCACAACCCGCGCGAAGTACGCGTTGAAGGAAGGACTGTGACATGCATACCCGTGGAAGCCACTGGACCCAGAGTCGGGTACGTACCTCGACTTACCTTGGCGCCAGACGTCATAACGTTGGATTGCCTTGTACGGCAACACAACGGTATGGCCTATATCAAATGCGTTAATACGTCCTCCGAAGCCGTCGCCTTCCCCACACCCTCTATCAAAATACAAGAAATCGACGAGATACGCGAAGCCCCTCATAGTAAGAGTAAACCCCGCGTAAACGCGAGTATAGGCAGGGTTCAAACGCGAACCCCTACCGAAAGAATCGACGAAATTCTAAAAATAATAAACACCAAGCACCTCAACGAGGAAGAACTCGCGCATACGCGGGAACTCATATCGCATAATTACGATATCTTCCATTTACCCGGTGATTTCCTCAGCAAAACAAACATTGTATCCCACAAAATCGCAACTTCAGACCCCGCGCCAATTAACGTCAAACAATATCGATACCCACCTGTTCATAAAGAAGAAATAAATAAACAAATGAAAGAACTTCTAGAAAACGACATCGTACGTCCGTCAACGTCCCCATATAACTCGCCTCTATGGATCGTCCCCAAAAAGGCCGACGAACATGGAAACAAAAAATGGCGAATGGTCATCGACTACCGAAGTCTGAATGACAAATCCGTCTCCGACGCGTACCCCCTACCAAGCATATTGGAGATATTAGACCAATTAGGAAGCGCTAAATACTTCAGCGTATTCGATCTAGCCAGCGGGTTCCATCAGATAGGAATAGAGGAAGGTGACGCAGAGAAAACGGCTTTCTCCATGCCCTGTGGTCACTACGAATTCACACGGATGCCATTCGGGCTTAAAAATGCCCCAGCTACATTCCAGCGCCTAATGGACGCTGTTCTGACCGACCTCCAGGGCACCGAATTATTCGTATACCTCGACGACATCGTGATCTACGCAAGATCGCTACAAGAACACCGCGCAAAATTCGACAAACTAGCCGAAAGACTACGAAACGCGAACCTAAAGCTCCAGCCATCAAAGTGTGGATTCGTGCATAGGGAAGTGGCATACTTGGGCCACGTTATTTCGGAGGACGGAGTAAAGCCCTGTCCGAAAAAGGTTTCCGCGGTTAGAGAATTCCCAACTCCGAAAAACACGAAAAATGTGAGGGAATTTCTCGGACTGGCGGGATACTATAGACGATTTATAGACAAATTCTCGCAGAAGTCAAAACCCCTTACCACACTCCTGCGAAAGGATACCAAGTTCCTGTGGGGACAAGACCAGGAGCATGCCTTCTGTGTGCTCCGCGAGGCTCTTTCCACAGAACCCGTTCTTCAGTACCCCGATTTCTCATTACCGTTCCACATAACAACAGACGCGTCCGCATATGCGATCGGAGCCATCCTGAGCCAAGGCGAAATGGGTAAAGACAAACCAATCGCCTACGCCTCTAGATTACTGCAAGGAGCGGAGCTCAACTATTCGACGATCGAAAAAGAGTGCCTCGCGATAATTTACGCGGTGCAGCACTTCCGCTCATACATTTACGGTAAACCATTCAATTTAATAACTGATCACCGACCTCTCGTCTGGATGACATCGGTCAAGGATCCAACCTCGCGGTTGCTCCGTTGGCGGTTAAAACTCGCCGAATATGACTACAAAATAATTTACAAGGCCGGCAAGACAAATCAGAACACCGACGCACTTTCGAGGAATCCAGTCCCCGTACTTCCCGTCCAATCTGATTCCTCAGACCCCTCACTCTTCACCTCAAGCCAATCCCACGACAACAGACATCCGCAGCCCTCACCCTCCACCTCGCATAGTCCCACACAATACCCTCAACATTCCGAATACGATCCCAGGCAAGACACAACACCCAGACACCCTACACCCAGACGAACGATAATATCAACACGCGATAGATTAATAATGAGAAGAGATAACTTGGCATGTTTCGCATCACTCGACGGACAGCCAATCGATAACGGCGCGATAGACTTATCTTTACAAAACAAACTTCACGTTCCCCACGACGCCGAAATAGGGCGAGCTAAGGTTTCAACATATGGATCACATAACCTGATAATCCTACCGATAAAACCAACGCGCGATCACACGACAAACCCCGACGACTTGATAGAATCACTCCGTTCCCTATACAACGTAGCCACAGAACTCGACCTCCCCTCAATTAGCATCTCGCGGACATCCATCGACGATACCCCCTGGTCCGCAATCCAACGAGCACTGATCGACCTATTCAAAAACACATCCAAACATATTTCACCCGTTCACACGAAGTGAAAATCCCCCCTGAATCCAATCGACGCGACATACTAGCGGAGAACCACGTATCAGCATACGCAGGCCACAAAGGCATCACTAAAACTTACAATAGAATTAGGGAACGTTACTTTTGGCCTACATTAAAAACAGACGTACAGACATACGTGAACTCCTGCGAAAGCTGCCAACGACGGAAATTGACACGCGTCAAAACACGCCAACCGATGACATTGACAGACACACCGGGACAGACGTTCGACAAGGTAGCAATGGACATCGTTGGCCCACTCCCAACCACTCCCCGAGGAAATTCCTATATCCTGACCATACAGGACCTCCTATCCAAATACTCGCTAGCCATACCCCTGAAAACCGCAACCTCCATCGAAATTGCGAACGCATTCATAAGTAATCTTATTTGCAAATTTGGAGCACCTCGAGCCATCCTAACAGACCAAGGCACTAATTTCACAAGCTCTCTGATCAAAACAATTACAAAGAGATTCAGAATAGCTCAGTTCCGCACCACAGCGTTCCACCCTCAGAGCAACGGCTCAGTGGAACGATCGCATCATGTGTTGACAGAATATTTAAAACACTACGTCTCCAAATGCGACTGGGACACGAGCACCCACGAAGCAACGCATTTCACCCCACATGAACTGGTATTCGGACGCCTCGCCCGCCTCCCATCCAGTTCCACATTCCATGAAACCCACGACGAAACCTATAACTCCTACATATCCGATCTCCAGACCAAACTCACCAATACCGTCTCCCATGCCCGAGACAACCTGACTTCTGCGAAGGAGCGTTCCAAGGTCTACTACGACCGCAAAGTAAACATAGAAACGTTCAATGTAGGAGACAGGGTTTTTCTCTTAAAAGAACCGCACAAGGGCAAATTCGACGACGAATATACTGGGCCACACAAGGTAATTCAGGTCCTCCCTCGCAATAATATCCGGATACTCGTGAGAGGCAGATCACGCGTAGTCCACGCGAATAAGCTCCGCAAAACGCGATCCGCTCACATGCATCGGGTTACCGCATGTGACCTCCTCCGAATCTCCAACAAACAAAAATATGTAACGACAATCTCCGATAAACAAAAACATGTAACGACAATCTCCGATAAACAAAGATATGTAACAGCGAGCGAAGCACGAACCGCCGTACAATTAATCCCCCTCCAGTGCACGGACACGCAAAAGACCCCCTCCAACACAAAAGTGTTCCATATAAGAGCCACGCACAGCCGACCTCAGGCCATTACACATAACGCACAGTCACAATGTTCGCGCTAATAATTCTAGTATTGACATTCAACCCATTGTGCAAAGCGCTCATCGCATACGACTGTGCTGGGCGTTCCTTAAACATAGCGACTTTCTCGCTCACGAACATCGGCAACTGTGAAATACCAAGCTCGCAACCACACACCGAGAACCAGTTTATCCAGCTACTACAACGGACGGAATATACAAATACACGCACAATCCAATGCAAAATAAAAATGGACCGGATCATCTACTACTGTGGAATGCATTCCCATATCTCTGCAGTCCAAGGAGGACAACGCGAGTACCTGATGGACGTAACCAACGAACTGTGCAACCAGCTGCACAAAACAGGACAAGTGCAATTCTCCGCCACGGATATGATAACCGGACTCAAAGCGAATAGTACCACCACACGCAGCCTCGCGCTAGCGGGAACACTAACTCTAGACGGCCAGTGTACAGGAGCGCAATACAGCGACCCGTTTGGAACCTGGAACAACGTAGTGGTCCAGGCATCAATCACCATCACACTGCGTAGCTTCTACGCCCCTATAAGGATAAAGACGTCACAGGTGATTCTGCCTTCCGGACGTCACTGCCTAGTCACAGAGGAATACTGCGAGGATACAGAAGGAGAAGCTACCTTCTGGACAACCACCTCCGAGGACAACTGCCACTTCAACAGGTACGATGTCCTCTACGAAGGAACAGCAACGAAGATTGTTCCACCAAACTCCACCATAGGAACAACGATCTATTCGCTCACATCGGACGATATAACATTCGCCCTAACCACCACTTCATCACAGACACTCTGTGGATACGTCCTATTAAAAACAGAACACCCCAAATTATTTATATTGGCAACTTCAAAGGGAAACACATTCAAGTCCAAGGAAAAAATAGAAGTAAATAACCTCGATCTACTCACGTATGTCAATAGCAAATTTGTATATGTCGAAAGACATATTAAAACTCAAATCACGGAACTATATACAAACATCGTCCACCAAAAATGCGTACTGGAACAACAAGTCCTACGAAACGCACTGGCATTAGCAAACGTTCAACCAGAAGAACTGGCCCTGGCAATCATGAAGCAACCAGGATACATGGCAGTCACGGCTGGAGAAGTCGTCCACCTTATAAAATGTATCCCAGTAGAGACCATAATCAGACACACGGAATCCTGTTACAAGGAACCCCCAGTAACGGTGCGTAACGCATCACTCTTCATCAAACCTAAATCCAGGATATTAACGCGTACCGCAATGCCAAAGGAGTGTAACGAACTGTTGCCAACAATGTTCGAGATTCATGGAAACTGGTACAAATTGGGCCCGAAGCCAACAGAAACTCTGACACCACCGACAATTCGCCCTTTAACAACACCAACATGGAATTACAAGAACCCAACAAACCTGGCTACGAGTGGAATCTACTCGCAACAGCAAATAGACGAGCTACGGGACCACATACTATTCCCGATCGAAAAACCAGCCACCCTCAACATCATGGCACACGGGGCCATGGGAGGAGTCATTCCACAAGGCACGATACATCTGGACAACCTCCTGGATGAAGCCGCAATCAAACGCATAACCGAGTCAACGGCCAGGAAAATCTGGGATCTCTTCACCACATTCGGCTCCATCAGCGCCGGATGCATGGGCATCTACCTCACCTGTAGAATCATCAAACTTATCCTGGACACATTAATCAACGGATACGCTCTCCACGCGGTGTACGGATGGAGCGTACACCTGCTTAGCGCCATGTGGGATTCCCTGGCGCAATTCCTCATCTTCAGAGGCACATCAGGAACACCGCCACAACACGTGGGGAACCAACCACCGAACGAGTCCACTCCGATGACCGACGAACCTACCAGGAGTGCCATAAGCCCCGAATCTACCCCACAACAACCAACACACAGACAGTTATACCCTTCCTTTAACAAAGACCTTTACATGGCCGAAATACCCCTTAGGAAGGGAGAAGTGTATGTCCCCGTGAACCTTAAGAAACAATTTTCTCTCCCGATAAAATTGTTTTCCGCGGGAGGGAGGTGTGACGTCGTGCGACGACGTTGGAGTTAGAGATAAGATAAAAATAAGGATTATATAACCATAGACCGTAAGACAGCGAACAACGTCAAGTGACGACGTTGGAATTAGAGATAAGATAGGAATAATATGCATGTAACCATAGACTGTAAGATAGCGAACGACGTCGAGCGACGACGTCGTAGTTAGAGATAAGATAACGTTAAGGAATGTAAGAAGATAAGGAACATGTAATCATACTCTTAAGATATCATAAGCACCGAGACATAAACATCCGCCAGTATCGACATCGCCGAAACCACATACCACAGACAATAAACAAGCCAACGCCAAACATCCTCAAAGATAAGAACACCAAACCGTGAGAACAACACCCAATAGCATCACTATAAAAGGCCACAAGAATCAATAGAAAACGTTCAGTCGTTCAGTCGTTCAGTCGGTTCAGTCCAGCTCAGCCTAGTCCAGGCACTGGCTGACAACCGTCAAGACATACAGGCAGATCCGCTCTGACCTTCCGTCTTGACCATACGCGACCGAGTTATTGTCTCTTATATTATATTATATTATATTATACTGTATGAGAACCAGTAGAATAAAATATATACATAGAATAGAATCTGTGCATCCATTCAAATACCACCTACCATTCATCGTATCTACGCGACAACGAGAGCGATTCAGACGAAGCGAATATAGCGAAGCTACGTCCGTATAACCAGAGGACCACGGCACCGTACGGAGTGCTTACGCAAGGAGATATCTGGACACAGAATTCCCGGGCAGACGCAGGCGCAACATACTGTGTGGCACAAAAGGATTGAGAAACACGACACCGAATCTCAAGGTAAAGTAGCCGCACACGCGACTCTGACCTCGTCCCGTGACGTAACAACAGCCAACGCATTTGTAGATCACTTTCTCTGTAAATTTGGCGCACCGAAAGCAATCTTGACAGATCAAGGGAGTAATTTCACAAATGCACTTATGCGAGCAGTCGCGAGAAGGTTCAAAATCCAGCAAAACAGAGCAACAGCATTTCACCCACAAACTAACGGCTCCCTGGAAAGGTCCCATCACGTCTTAACCGAGTACTTAATACAGTATATTAACAAAAATAATTGGGATGAATGGCTACAAAGCGCTATGCTTAGTTACAACACGAGTGTTCACGAGGGTACACTATTTACTCCCCACGAACTCGTCTTTGGCAACAAAGCCAGAGTTCCTTCCGCGAATACGACAAACTCATTAGAAGACGAAACCTGCAATTCATACTTTCAATCTCTCAAGTCCAAACTCTCTGAATCTCAGGCAATAGCAAAAGAAAATCTGAAAGCAGCAAAATTACGCTCCGAAAATTACTATGATAGGAAGATAAATTCTAAGGAATTCTCGGTAGGCGACCGCGTCCTACTGCTTAAAGAACCGACAAAAGGCAAGTTCGATTCTCAATACACCGGACCACATACCATAATAGACAAAATAAACGACTGTAATGTAAATTTAAGATTAAATAGCGGCAAAACCAAAATCGTACACGTAAACAAGCTCAAGCATGTAGGGACAACATCACCACCTCTATCGACCTCAAGATCAACATCGTCTCCATCAACATCCGGACCACCTCCATCCCCGATGACGTCTTATCCCCTCTTTACCATCCGTTGTAATCAACCCGCAGCATATAAAAAGGCCGCAAACAAACGCTATACCAAACCTTCAAGCAGCGCAAACCAAGCATTAACAAAGACCATGTACCTCTACGCCGCAATCCTCAAACTCCTTACCTCCACGGCGTCAGCTTTAATTGGATTCGACTGCAGTGGACCAACTCTCAACATCTCAACGTTCTCCACCGTGGACCCGATCCAGTGTGACTCCTCAACCATCAAGCCTACGGTAACAACAAAACAAATTCAACTGCTTCAACTATCGGATTTTCGCAACACGCATGTCACACAATGCCACATCGAAATAAACAGAACTGTCTACCATTGTGGCATGTATTCTCACATATCCGCTGTTAACAACGGAAGACAAATTTACTTACTCAACATACTCAGGGATGTCTGCCAAATGATCCTCCACAGCGGTACGTTTTACATAACACCAACGGCGCAAATCACGGGAATCCTCCCGAATTCCACGTCAACCAGGAGCTTGACTCTAGCAGGAAGCTTGGAGAACGATGGAACATGCCACGGCTCCACCTTTAGCGACCCCTATGGCACTTGGTCTGATGCAGTCGTCCAGACTGTAGCAAGAGTTAAAATAATGGATTATACAGCGCCAATCAAACTCACATCAAACGAAATTATCCTCAAATCCGGACAAACTTGTCCAGTACAGCAGGGGTCCTGTCCAGATACCATGGACGGTTACTCATTCTGGGATAATTCCCCATCCGATAATTGCAACTTCCAACATTACGATGTCCTTTACGACGGAAAAGCATCGATAATGTGCCCAGAGGAAGAACCTGGACCTTGCCTCTACTCCGTTATCTCTCAAGAAACAACATTCGCCCTAGCGAAGACAACAACAA
This sequence comes from Habropoda laboriosa, assembly GCF_001263275.1. NCBI lineage: Eukaryota > Metazoa > Arthropoda > Insecta > Hymenoptera > Apidae > Habropoda > Habropoda laboriosa. The sequence continues at coordinate 16,010 of NW_017101288.1, forward strand.
CCAAAATTTGTGGATATAACCTAATCCACACCGAACACCCAAAATTATTCATTTTGGAGACAACCACGGGCGATCACTTCAAGACGCGAGGGCCGATATCAATCAACAACTTGGACATCTTTACATATGTCAATTCTAAATTCATCTATGTGGAAAAACACATAAAGACTCAAATCACTCAGCTATACAACGACGTAGTGAAACAGCGTTGCACACTGGAGAAGCAGATACTTAACAACGCGCTCACACTCATCCACTTCGCTCCAGCCGAGGTCGCAAGGATGTTGACCAAAGAAGAGGGTCATATGGCGATCCCCACAGGCGAGGTAATTCATGTCATCAAATGCATACCGGTCGTATGTCAAGTTCGCAGCACAGACTCATGTTACGACGAACTGCCAGTGACATATAAAAACTCATCCATGTTTTTGACCCCGGTACACAGAATCCTAGTTAAATCTGGTACACGCCGCGAATGCAGCGAACTACTACCAGCTATGTATAAAATTCACGGGGCTTGGTACAAAATGATACCAAAACCAATCGAGAGCTTGCCACCGGCAACGCTCAAACCCCTAGCCCAGGCAACCTGGAAGTATATCAACCCGCACAATTTAGCCGAAGGAGGCATCTACTCCCCTGCAGACGTCCAGAAACTTAAGGAACGAATCATGTTCCCAATTGAACAACCAGCTATCGTCAATTTCCTAGCCCAAGTAGCAACGGCCAACAATATAATCCACAATCAGTAAGCCTCTATCATCTCCTAGACGAACAAACATTGAACCAGATCGCCACGTCAACCGGAAAACGAATCTGGTCAGGATTCATCACCTTTGGGTCAATGACAGCCGGACTGATGGGAATCTACCTGTTCATTCGCGCCATCAAAGCAGCAATTAGCATCATTATAAACGGAATCACACTACATTCCGTGTGACGTCGGACAACGACGTTGGACGTCGAGTAACGACGTTGGAGTAGAGATAAGATAGAAGTAAGGAACGTGTAACAATAACACTAAGTCACGATGTATAAACGATACAGCGACCGACGTTCTTCATGACTATTTTTGCTCCCTTGGCATGTCTCCGCTCGCTGGTATTTTCGGACGCTAAGTGCCGTTAGACCAGTTGATGAGACAAGATCCCGATGTTATAGTCCCAGGCAGAGTGCCACAGGTATAAATACGTCTGTGCCCGACCTATTAGCTTTCCTTTGGAAAGAGGCCGCCCCTGGGACGTAACAATATAATATTTGTGCGCCGACGACGGCTCGTCCGCCGTCTTTATACGCCGCGATGACGCGCGCCCGACCGTTAGTCCAAAAAGGCACAGATCGCACGCGCCACCGAGGCGGGACCTCAAAGTGCCGATCCGATCACTCGCGTGACGGCACAACATGTACGATCGACACGTATTGCGAGAATAATCGCCAAAACCCAAATAAGGATGACTTTTAGTTTTGTAAATGATGTTGCTCTTAGTCCAGCTACGTGACGTCGAATAGGATTCACGATCGCACGGTACCTTTCGACTAATAACGCGGTCAGAGTGAAAACTGAGACGCCGATCGAAACATCCTGGGTGAACTCTTTTAACGTGCAAACTTCCAGGCCCCACGGCCACGACTCGATGGTGTACAGGAGCGACGTGAACGGTACACACGTCACGATAACACTTTTCTCGTTGGTTGATTATTTCTTGATTTGTGTATGTCAATATAGAAGACCTTATTTCCTCAGTAATAAAAATATTCCAACATTCAGTTTCAGTTTTAGCTCCTTTTGCTGTTC
>NW_017101289.1:0-1362 GCF_001263275.1 Habropoda laboriosa
GAAAACAGCAGTATTTCTGTTTATATTCGTTAAAACTCGTTTTACGTGGCGAAACAAGTATATAAAGAGAAAACAGATGTTTGCACTACTGCAAAAAGGAGTTTGTCGCGAGAAAACAGAAGTATTTCAATTTAACTTCGTTAAAACACGTTCTACGGTGCGAAACATGCAAAATACAGAGATACCAGTCGTGTGCAGTACTGCAAAACGTGGTTTGTCGCGAGAAAACAGCAGTATTTCAGTATATATTCGTTAAATCACATTTTACGTGGCGATACATGCAAAATAAAGAGAAAACAGATGTTTGCAGTACTGCAAAAAGTGGTTTGTCGCGAGTAAACAGAAGTATTTCAGTTTATATTCGTTAAAACACGTTCTACGGTGCGATACATGCATAATAAAGAGAAAACAGTCGTGTGCAGTACTGCAAAACGTGGTTTGTCGCGATAAAACAGCAGTATTTCAGTTTATATTCGTTAAAACTCGTTTTACGTGGCGAAACATGCATAGTAAAGAGAAAACAGATGTTTGCAGTACTGCAAAACGTGGTTTCTCGCGAGAAAACAGCAGTATTTCTGTTTATATTCGTTAAAACTTGTTTTACGTGGAGAAACATGCAAAATAAAGAGCAAACAGTCGTGTGCAGTACTGCAAAACGTGGTTTGCCGCGAGAAAACGGCAGTATTTCAGTTTATTTTCGTTAAAACACGATCTACAGTACGAAACATGCAAAATAAAGAGGGAACAGTCGTTTGCACTGATGCAAAACGTGGTTTGTCGCGAGAAAACAGCAGTATTTCAGTTTATATTCGTTAAAACACGTTTTACGTGGGGAAACATGCAAAATACAGAGAAACCAGTCGTGTGCAGTACTGCAACAACGTGGTTTGTCGAGAGAAAACAGCAGTATTTCAGTTACCTTTCGTTAAATCCCATTTTACGTGGCGAAACATGCAAAATAAAGAGAAAACAGATGTTTGCAGTACTGCAAAACGTGGTTTGTCGCGAGAAAACAGCAGTATTTCAGATTATATTCGTTAAAACTCGTTTACCGTGGGGAAACATGCAAAATACAGATAAACCACTCGTGTGCAGTACTGCAAAACGTGGTTTGTCGCGAGAAAACAGCAGTATTTCAGATTATATTCGTTAAAACTCGTTTACCGTGGGGAAACATGCAAAATACAGATAAACCACTCGTGTGCAGTACTGCAAAACGTGGTTTGTCGCGAGAAAACAGCAGTATTTCAGTTTATAATCATTAGAACTAGTTTTACGTGGCGAAACATGCAAAATAAGGAGGAAACAGTCGTGTGCAGTACTGCAACAACGTGGTTTGTCGCGAGAAAACAGCAGTATTTC
>NW_017101290.1:0-724 GCF_001263275.1 Habropoda laboriosa
CGAGTGTAATAAAGACTCATAAATTTTTTGTTGAAAAAGAGGTTGCAATAAATAAAGTAAGAGGCTTAAAAGCATTGGTTGACAATGCTGTGGTTAATAACTATTAATCAGTTGATGGCGTATATTTTATTCGATGGCATGCATGTCCAATTGTACAAATTAACAGTGGTTGTTATTAAACATGTGCGCGATGTTATAAACCAAAAAGGAACCTAAGCCCGGACTCGAGAGCATCAAACAGTGGTTGATAAGTGATATTTGAGTGTAATAACGGTTAATTTAACTTTCTGTTGGTAATGAGGTAGCAATAAATAAAGTTACAGCCGTATAAGCAGCAGTTGACATTGCAGTGGTTAATATCTATTAATTAGTTGATGGCGTATATTTTAATCGATGGTATGCATGTCTAACTATCCAAATTATCAGTGGTTGTTATGAAACTCGAGCGCGTTGGCATATAAAAAAAAATTAACCTGATGCAGGTCACTGGAACAAGAAAGAGTGCTTGATATATGATATTCGAGTGTTATAACGGTTAATTTAATATTTTGTTGTTAAAGAGGTTGCAATAAATAAAGTAACCGTCGCATAGTCAGCGCGTGACATTGCAGTGGTTAGTAACTATTAATTCGTTGATGGCGTATATTTTAATCGATGGTAAGCATGTCTAACTGAACAAATTAACAGTGGTTGTTATGAAACTCGAGCAGGTTGTTATAAAAAA
>NW_017101291.1:0-271 GCF_001263275.1 Habropoda laboriosa
CGAACTACGATTGTGGGCGAAAATACACATAATTATATATTTCGGCGTTAATATTAATTCCTATATCTAAATGTGACCACCGAAATCTTACCTTTTTTTGGTACCGAATACAAAGGTGTGGTTTGTTATTTCAATAGCTCAAACGGTTCCCGTGATACTGGTAAGCGAAGCTAATATATACCTATAACGTCGCGCTTGGAGATAGTATTTCATGGCGATTTGCACGTAACGTACCGCTACGATTTTCGCTCCCGAAATGTAGTATGATTCT
>NW_017101291.1:479-1532 GCF_001263275.1 Habropoda laboriosa
ACCTATAACGTCGGCTAGGCGATTGTCGTTCTTCGCGACTTTCACATAACATACTGCTGCCATATTCGTACTTTAATGGTGTTTGATTCTACTATGCATTCTGGACGTGGCGTCGAATTTTCGAACTACGATGTGGCGGAAAATACAGATGATTAAATATTTCGTCGTTAGAAATAATTCCAACAAATAAATGGACGAACGAAATCTTACCTTTTTTTGATACCGAAGACAAACGTGTGCTTTGTTATTCAAAGCTCAAACGGTTCCGGTCTTACTGTTAAATAGAACGTCGGCTAGGCGATAGTAGTTCTTCGCGACATTAACATAGCATACTGCGGCGATATTCGTACTCTAATGGTGTTTGATTCCGCTATGCATTCTGGACGTGGCGTCGAATTTTCGAACTACAGATGTTGAGGGCAAATACAGATAATTACATATATCGACACTAAAAATAATTCCTTCAGCTATATGTATACAACGAAATATTATCATTTTTGGATAGCGAATGCAAAGGTGAGCGTTGGTATTCAAAGCTCAAACGGTTCCCGTGTTTCTGTTAAACGAAGCGAATAAACACCTGTAACGTCGCGCTTGGAGATAGTATTTCTTCGCGATGTTCCCGTAACGTACCGGTAAGATACTCGTACTCTAAATGGAGTACGATTCTGCTATGCACTCTGTCGTCCGGCGACGATTTTTCGGACTACGATGTGGGCGAAAATACAGATAATTAAATATGTCGACGTTAATAATAATTCCTCAAACTAAATGTGACCAACGAATCCTTACCTTTTTTTGGTACAGAATAAAAAGTTGTGGTTCTTCAATATCTCACACGGTTGCCGTGATGCAGTTAAACGAAGCTAATATTCACCTATACTGTCGGCTAACCGATAGTAGTTCATCGCGACTTTCGCATAACATACTGCGGCGATATTCGTACTCCCAATGTTGTTTGATTCCGCTATGAATTCTGGATGTCGGCGCCGAATTTTCGAACTTGTATGGTGGGGGAAAATACAGATAATTAATTATTTGGTTGTTCATAAT
>NW_017101292.1:0-363 GCF_001263275.1 Habropoda laboriosa
TTCAATATCTCACACGGTTGCCGTGTTACTGTTAAACGAAGGGAATATACACCTATAACGTCACCCAGGCGATAGTAGTTCTTCGTGATTTTCACATAACATACTGCGGCGATATTCGTACTCTAATCGTAGCCAGGCGATAGTAGTTCTTCGTGATTTTCACATAACACACTGCGGCGATATTCGTACTCTAATCGTGTGTGATTCTGCTATGCATTCTGGACGTGGCGTCAAATTTTCGAACTACGATGGTGGGGGAGAATACAGCTAATTAAATATATCTACGTTAAAAATATTTCTTAAAACTAAATGTGACCGACGAAGTGTTACCATTTTTTAATACCGAATACAAATGTATGCTGG
>NW_017101293.1:0-1049 GCF_001263275.1 Habropoda laboriosa
GTGTCGAATTTTTGAACTACGGTGGTGGGGGCAAATCTGAGAACTAAATATTTCGTCATAAAAAATATTCCCTACAAATAAATGTTCCCATCGGAATCTTACCTACTTTTGGTACCGAATACAAAGGTGTGCTTTGTTTTACAAACCTCAATCGGTGCCGATGTTACTGTTAATCGAAGCGAATATACACATATAACGTCGCACATGGTTTTAGTACTTCTCCGCGACCTTGGCATATCATAATGTGACGATTATCATCTTCTAAATGGCGTACGTTTCTACTTTGCATTCTGGACATCGGCGTCGAATTTCCGAACTACGATGGTGGGGGAAAATACAGATAACTAAATATTTCGGCTTTAGACATAATTGCAACAAATAAATAGACCCAACCAAATCTGAACTTTTTTTGGTACCGAATACGAAGGAGTGGTTTGTTTTTTCAATAGCTCAAACGATTCCGGTGTTACTGTTAAACGATGCGAATATACACATATAGCTTCGCACATGGTTATAGTAGTTCTCCGCGACCTTCGCATATCAAACTGGGACGATTCTTGTCCTATAAATGGCGTACGTTTCTGCTATGCATTCTGGAAATTACAGATAATTTAATATTTCGACGTTAAAAATAATTCCTAAAACTAAGTGTGACCAACGAAACCTTACCATTTTTTGGCACCGAACATAAAGGTGTGCTTTTTTATACAAACCTCAAATGGTGCCGATGTTACTGTTAAACAAAGCGAATATACACTTATAACGTCGACAAGGCGATAGTGGTTCTTCGCGACATTAACATAACATACTACGGCGATATTCGTACTCGTACTCCAAATGGTATTTGATTCCGCTGTGCATTTTGGACATCGGCGTCGAATTTTCTCTCTACGAAGATGAGGGCAAATACAGATAACTAAATGTTTCGACTTTAAATATAATTCCCTAAACTAAATGTGACCAACATAATCTTACCTTTTTTTGGAATCGAATACAAAGGTGTGCTTTGTTTTTTCAATAGCTCAAACGGTTCCCGTGTTACTGTTAAA
>NW_017101294.1:0-591 GCF_001263275.1 Habropoda laboriosa
GTTAATTATAATACCTAAAACCAAATCTGACAAACGTAATCTTCTAATTTTTTGATCCCGAATGTTAAGGTGTGCTTGGTTCTTCAATATCTTACACGGTTGGTTTGTTACTATGAAACGTAGCGAATGTACACCTATAACGTCGGCTAGGCGATAGTATTTCTTCGCGGCTTTCACATAACTTACTGCGGCAATATTCGTACTCTAATGGAGATTGATTCCACTATGCATTCTGGACGTGGCGTCGAATTTTCGAACCACGATGGTGCGGGAAAATACAGATAATTAAATATTTCAACTTTAAAAATATTCCCTACAAATAAATGTTTCCATCGAAATCTTAACTTTTTTTGATACCGAATACAAAGGTGTGCTTTGTTATTGACAGCTCAAACAGTTCCGGTGTTACTGTGGAACGAAGAGAATATACACATATAACGTCGCGCATGGAGATAGTATTTCTACGCGACTTTCACGCAACGTACCGGTATCGTACTGTAAATGGAGTACGATTCTGCTATGCATTCAGGTCGTCGGCGTCGAATTTTAGAACTACGATGGTGGGGGCAAATACAGATAATTCAATATTTC
>NW_017101295.1:0-727 GCF_001263275.1 Habropoda laboriosa
CGGACAGAGTAACGTTATGTTCAAAATCTGACTTAGAGACTGCCCCCGAACGTCGAAAATCCTACACTTTTATACACCGAAACCTAAGATTTTTGGTGGTGGGGAACGTCAGATTTCCGTGGGAATTGAATGCGAGCTCATCCCTTTGCTAGGCGACTATCGGCGGGGGGGGGGCGTGTTAGACTAAACATTCGGCGCCGCACGCTTCGGGTAGAACGCGTACGTAACATATTAATACATCGTAGTTCGAAAATTCGACGCCACGTACAGAATACATAGCGGAATAAAACACCATTAGTGTACGAATAACGCCGCAGTATGTTATGTGAAAGTCGCGAAGAACTACAATCCCCTAGCCGACGTTATAGGTGTATATCCACTTCGTTTAATCGAAACACGGCAGCCGTGTGAGATATTGCAGGACCAAGCACATCTTTATAATCGGGATCAAAAATTAGAAGATTTCTTTGTATTCATTTAGCTGAAGGAATTATTTTTAACGTGGAAGGATTTAATTATCTGTAACTTCCCCCAACATCGCATTTCGAAAATTTGACGCCGACGTCCAGAATGCATAGCAGGATCGTACTCCTTTAGGAGTACGAGTATCGCCCAAGTATGTTATGTGAAAGTCGCGAATAGCTACTATCGCCTAGCCGACGTAATATGTGTATAATCGCTTCGTTTAACAATAAGACGGCAACCGTGTGAGATATAGAAGAACCTA
>NW_017101296.1:0-798 GCF_001263275.1 Habropoda laboriosa
GGGTAGGCGATAGCAGTTCTTCGCGACTTTCATATAACAAACTGCGGCAATTCTCGTACTCTATATGGCGTACGATTCTGCTATGCACTCTGGACGACGGCGCTGAATAATAGAACTACGATGTGGGGTAAAATACAAATAATTAAATATTTCGTCGTTCGAAATAATTCCAACAAATAAATGTTCCCGACGAAAGCTTACCCCTTTTTGGTACCGAATACAAAGTTGTGGTTTGTTATCTCAATAGCTCAAACGGTTTCCGTGTTACTGTTAAACGAAGCGAATATACACATATAACGTCGCGCATGGAGATAGTATTCCTTCGCGATTTTCACATATCATACTGCTGCCATTCTCGTAATATAAATGGCGTACGATTCTGCTATGAATTCTGGACATCGGCGCCGTATTTTCGAACTTCGATATGGGGGAATATACAGAGAATTAAATATTTCGACTTTAAGTATAATTCCTTCAGCTAATTGTATACAACGAAATCTTACAATTCTCTGATCCCGAATGTAAAGGTGTGCTTGGTTCTTCTATATCTCACACGGTTGCCGTGTTACTGTCAAACGAAGCGAATATACCCATATAACGTCGTACTTGGTTATAGTTGTTCTGCGCGACCTTCGCAAATAATACCGTGACGATTCTCTTCCTCTAAATGGCGTACGATTCTGCTATGCATTCTGAACGCCGGCGTCGAATTTTCGAACTACGACGTGGGGGAAAATACAAATAATTAAATATTTCGACGTTAAAAATAATTCCTAAAACTAAATGTGACCAACGAAA
>NW_017101297.1:0-429 GCF_001263275.1 Habropoda laboriosa
AAATGTATACAACGAAATCTTCTAATTTTTGACCCCGATTACAAAGGTGTGCTTGGTCCTGCATTATCTCACACGGTTGCCGGGTTACTGTTAAACGAAGCGACTGTACACCTATAACAACGGCTAGGCGATAGTAGTTCTTCGCGACTTTCACATAACATACTCCGGCAATTGTAGTACTCTAAATGGCGCACGATTCTGCTATGCATTCTGGACCATGGCGTCGAATAAAAGAACTACGATGGTGTGGGCAATTTCACTTAATGTAATATTTTGACGTTAATAGTAATTCCTAAATCTAAATGTGGCCAAAGAAACCATACCTTTTTTTGGTACCGAATACAAAGCCGTGGTCTGTTATTTCATTATCTCACACGGTTGCCGTGTTACTGTTAAACGAAGCGAATATACAAATATAACGTCGGCTAG
>NW_017101298.1:0-580 GCF_001263275.1 Habropoda laboriosa
GGAAATCGAAATTTCAATATTAGTCATCGTTGCTCTTTGTCCTTGTCGATTAGGGCATTGACTTTGTTTCCATATCGAATCGAATTTGAGATTTTGCTAACGAAAATTTGGACGTTTCAGCTATCCATTAATTGAATACGTTTTCGTTACAGGTTATTTCTAAATTTAACATGTACTTTTCTTTAAGTTTTTCTAATTTTTATTTATTTTTATATGCTATTGACAAGTGAATTTTGAATTTGTTTTATGATTTGTGACTTTCTAAACTGATAATTTACAGCTATCCTAGGAATTGCATGAACTGCATGTTAAGTAGTTAGTTGTATTATTGTATTTTATATTGAGAGCTGATTTGAACGAGTGCACTATACTCGTGCACTATGCCCACCCTTGATTAAACCGTCTCACTTGTTTACCGTAATTAAACATCTATTTTTGGAATTAAACGAGAATTTTTGAATTTTAGTAAATACTAGAGTCGTTGCATCGCGTATTGAAATAATAGCCTCTGAAATTTATACGAGAATTTTTGAATTTTAGTAAATATTAGAGTCGTTGCATCGCGTATTGAAATAATAGC
>NW_017101298.1:1931-3001 GCF_001263275.1 Habropoda laboriosa
CCCATCTAAAATGGACTACTGAATCAAACAGAGGATGGTAAACATTCGCGGTTTCTGGTACTAAATAAAATTCAACGAATTAAACTACACTTGAAAGAAATCGTGGTCCGTACACAATTTCGCGCGACACTTCCACAGCTTCCCAAGTCTGGTGGGTCTTGGTCATTGGCTTATGTCTCCGAAAATCCGCGATTGTGGCCACTGGTGGGATGAAAATTGAAGGCTGAGGGGAATCCAATGGTTCACGGAAGGAATTCCAAAAGTTTCATGGGTCTGAGAGGAGCTTCCAAGTCCAAATCGCAATTGTGGGTCAAAATTCAAGGCTGGGAGGACTGAAATGGGTCACTGAGGAATTCTAAAAGCTCGATAGATCTGAGAGGATGGAACAGTGACCAGGTATGAGGTCTACGAATGGTGAGTATGAATTGTTTATATTTTCCACCAAATTTATGTTCTATTTTTGCAGCAAATATCTCAATTTATTAATTCCCATAGAAATAATAGAATTATCACACAGCGTTTGATAATAGGGATTGCAATTTTTCTTTCGTTTCATACTTCTCTCGTAATTTCTGCCGAGTATCCCATCGAAATTTTTAATAAATGATATAAATTTCAGGCTTTCCTGACTAAATAAAATGAAAATAAATTTCCTGGGCGTTCTTGATCACAATGATCAGTTCTCAAAACCGATTCTTGTCAATACTAATGAGATTAAAAGTATCGAGAATACTGAGATGGTTCGAGGTAGGGACAAAATCTATTTTACAATGTCCATCTGTGTGGACTGTGGTCTAGTGAGTTGTACGTTTTTTCGATGACGAATTAAATATTCTTTGCATGAATATTTCGTGTTCGTATATGTGCTCAATTGTCTCCAATTCGAAAAAGAATTTTGTTTAATTATGAGTCCCATTATCAGAGGTTTAAATGTGAATTTCATTGCTATTATTTTATAAATGTACGTGCTCTGTGACCGCTGTGAATATCTACAAATAATAAAAATATCCTAATAATTTATCCTACGATTTCATTTTATAACATACTTTTCTTACAGAACTTCGTTACTA
>NW_017101298.1:4646-10566 GCF_001263275.1 Habropoda laboriosa
GAGCGAAAAAAAGTATGGCGTATTGTATTGTATTAAGACCAAGTGCGTGGCGTTTGTTCTCGGTTTTGCCAATAAAAGTAATATAAAATCAGAAAATTCTTTTCCCGCTAACTCTTTTCTGTGCGCGAACAGACAGCTAGCTTATGTTTGGCTCGATGTACGTACAGTGACCCAAGTTCGCGTTTCTTATGTTTGACTCGCAAGAAATATCACGAGTTCTAAGAAGTTAAGGCCTAGAATTTTTCCCAGAATAGTTTCGAACGTACAGCGATTAGAAATCGGGCAGGACGATTCGTTCTCAGTTGGTGTTTACGAAGCTGCCGAACGAGTGCCTCGAGGAACGTCGCTTATACTGCGCGATTATAGTCTTGTAGGGAATACAGTGCTCGTTCGAACAACGCGTTTTCGATTATACGCAGTTATTTGTTTGAAAAGGTTTGACGTTCATTTCCAATCAATTTACACATTTATCATATATTCACAATTTTCTCTGTTACGATATTCTTTTCCTTACATTTTTTACTCGCACGAGAGTTCTCTCAAGAATACGAAACTACTTCGTGTTCGGAAAGCAACCGTTCGGCAGTAGTATCATTACGTATCCCTTCGAGAGCAAGTCTCGACACGTTTACTCTCAGGTAGTTCAGCTATGCTCTCGACAGTCAAGCTCAGGGGCAGTGTCCACTCGCGAGAGATACTCTCGAGAGCAACTCGCGATAGTTTTACTTTCAAAATGGCACGTAGCTTCGTGTTTAGTTCGATATAATACAGACTACGACTATGGCCCGAGTTTCTTACGTTCGGCTCGAATTTCTTATGTTTTGCTCGAGTTTCTTATGTTTCACTAGAAAAAAACTTCACGAGCCTCGCGCAATGTTTTGGTACATGAGGTTGACTAGGCCCAAGTTACGTACTTGAGGGTCACTCACAGGCCTAGGATTTTTCCCAGAACTCCTTGCGTGTAGCAGGGAACAGAAATCGACACGTACGCAGTTAGTGCTTACTGGCCTACCGAACGAGTGTGTCAACAAACGACGTTTGTACATTTGTATCGTGCTATCATAGTTTGTAGAAAATTCAGTGCTCCCTCGAATAAAACGGCTTCGATTGTGCGTGGATTTCGAATGAATTTACGCACTTAACATATTCGTTCGTGTGAATTAAGTGCCGCTGCATACAAGAAACTAGTGAACGGCTTCGATTGTGCGTGGATTTCGAATCAATTTACGCACTTAACATATTCGTTCGTGTGAATTAAGTGCCGCTGCATACAAGAAACTAGTGAACCGAATTCAAGTACACAACAAACAGCTCAGCTTGGGAGAAAAATCCAACGAGAAGCGTGCCTCTGCGAGCTACACAGCTACAGTTTCACGGTATGTGTATGCGTGAATAATATGTACGTACACAATCGAACGATTCAGTTAATTGAAAATAGAGGAGAGCCTACGTATAGCTAGTTAGATTAATTACTGCAACAATTTCGTTTTATCGTATCCTAAGTTTATTTTTCTTGTAATAAGATGTGTTATAGTTATGAAACGACAACCAATCAGTTTCTTCCTGCTTTCTCCCCGAGATTTGAGCATATTCTATGCTTTTTTTCGGGAAACATTGTTTCTCAATAGGCCTTCGTACGTAAATATATGCACTAGCATTGGAAGAATACATGTAAATGTATTTCCCAACTACGCGGACAGTCAGCGTCCTTAACCTCCGCGTTGTTCGATGGAGCACTGTATTTAATTTTCTGTCGAAGCTATCGTATCAAATTATTATTCATAAAGTTAATCAAAGTTACTTTAGTAAATTGTACAGTTTCATAGAAATTCATTTCCATGTTCTGGCGCAATCAGTATCGTCACACATTTATGTTAACCTTCCTTTAGTTTTTAATTTATTAAATATAGGGCAAATCTGGGTGAGATGCACCGACAGTAGAGATTTAATTGTAATTAAATTTTAAATTAAAATATTCTTTTCTGCCTAATTTTCTGTAAATATTGTCTCAAAGAAATTATTGGCCATCTTCTATTTATTTGGTCAGTATTTTTTTAAATTAATGGTGAGTATTTTTTAAAATAAACAGTCAGTAAAAATGAATATTTCGATCGGTATAGATACTTAATTGTCAATATTATATTCCATTTTGTCTGTAGAATTTTGTTAACTTGTCGGTTAGGTTAGGTTACAATACTGACACAATAAACAGCAGCTTCTTCGAATCGACCTAAAATTTCAAATATACTAATCTTATTTTCATGAAATAAACAATACTAGTAATGTTTTTAGTATTCATTTCATCATAGCAGGGCAACTGTCCCAGATTTATCCTATTTAGCAGCCACGTAATGTTTGTGTATAATACTTATGCAATTCGCACGAAGCAAACGCTTAATTCTTTTAGCAAAAGCGTCGAAAGAGATGCAAAAATGATTTCGTTATCTCTATTCCGCCAGTGTAATGTTTGAAATCTTACAAATGACAACACAGAGCAGAAATTTCGAATTTTTCTTGTTTCTTTTTTTTTTTTTAAACGGCTGCCAGTTTCAATGAAACGAATGTTATTATGTCGCGTGTTTTCTAGTACCTACTTCGTCGTTGAAAATCAGAACAGATTTTGTGAACGACGACAATTTAGAAATTAATCTCCGTCTGCATTCGTGACTGAATGACATTTCTTCGGCCATCCACGAAGGTATAGCTCTGTCTAAGGTAGATTTGCATACGAATGTGTAGTTCGAATAAAGACAAGAAAGTCGAACGTCGTCTGTAACTAATCGTTCTGCTTGTCTTCTGCTATTCGACTTGGTGAACTCTTTCTTTCGCGTTTCTACCTTCCAACCAGACTCCTTATTGTATTTTTGTTTCCGTGGCGACCGGACAAATGAAATCGTCCTGCAGAGTAACAGGCTCTGCGGAGTTTGTACGTTGTGTATAGAATTGAAGGTATTCGTGACAAATTTTAATTGCCATCAAATCTGTTCGCTGCTTCATCTTCTTCAAATTCACAACTTTCTTCTGTCTACGTGATTTTCGAATTTTCTTTTATCGTTGATGCGTAGATTGAAATCTCGGTGAAATCATTTCATTTTGTTTTCTGCTCAAATTTACACGAATATGTTTGTATCATTTATAGGTATAGTTGGGGCCACGATATAGCGAGGTCGTAAATTAAACTCTCAAGAATCGGCATCGATTGATGTTGCGGCACTCAAGGCCGTGTGTTGCAGTCTGTTTGAGGGTTCCAACAATAAACGAATGGTAGCATATGATTTGGTACTTCAAGTAGAAAATGGTATTTGATTTACAAATGGAAAATATGTTAATATTAAAGCTACACAATCCTTTTGCATTTTCTATCTGTATATAACACGAGCAGGTAAATGAATTTACTTGTAACCGTACTTCCAAAAGCGGCTTTTCCCAGAAGAAAAAAACCCTAAATTGTCCTAGCTGAACTCAATTTTCAGTAAATATATTAGAATCAGTTTGACTTTCGCTGGATACAAGAATTTTTTGTACGGTCCTGACCATGGTTTCAAGTACTTATCTGCTCGTATTTCAGTCAATTTCGGGGTCCCGGCAGCTAAAACATGTTTACTTTGACGCCTGACCGATTTTACGACCTCGCTATATCGTGGCCCCGACTATACTGTTGATATTTCAAATTCACAAAAATGAAGGAGTGCTTATTAAACGAGTTCGTATCAATAAAATTCTAATCACCGATTGATAATTATCTTTGTTATATCTCGGCAACGTGAACGATGGAAAAATTGACAAGGAGTGTAAAATATTATCCTACAGACTTCGTATAGAAAAATTATCGACACGTTTATTCGTATAATAAAGATAAATGAAATTTTAACGGACAGCATAACGTTAGTTCAAGCATTTAGATAATTTAAAGAAAGAAAAATATTTAACAACGAGTCGACAATTAAAAGTACGTTTGTGGAATTTGTTTCCAATATTCAGGCTTTTACAACAATAGGCCGAAACTTCTAATTCGTTGGTAGAAATCTGGTAAATCTATGGGAGCTTATCTTAATTAATAAACATTTCTTTCGATTACGTTACTGCAGTTTAAAGTTTCATTTACGAATCCGCTATTTCACGTGCAACGACCGAATTATATTTTCGAAAATTTCTTTTACTATTGAAACTTTTTAAAAATACGTATGCAATTATGATATTTATCGTAAAAATTCTTCTTTGATACGTATTTTCCAGAAGTGGATTTCTTTCGAAAAAGGAACCAAGTTCCGTATTTGTTATCTCTGAAAATACAGAATTCTGTACGATTCACGGCAACCGATAGACATTAATTCACTATCCATGCACCACAAAGATTTGAATTGTTCTCGCGAGCTGTTTTAATGGCAGAACTAAACAGAACCTCGTAAATTAATCTCGGTGTTTCTTCGTCACAGAACTAGCAGAGAGAAAAGGAAGAGTGTTTAGGAGCAGCTTGAGAATCATGAATGGAAGTTGGTTCCCATTACGAGAATGGATCAACAGGGTCAGATCTCGTACCATTTAACTTTTTCGTCGCGGGGTCGGGTCGGTTCGGGCCAAGAAAGTCGTTTCTTGTGTCACTAATCATCCTCGGACGCCTTTATCTAAATTGATTGAATAACCAAGAGAAGTACGGCCACTATTACATTACAATTTGCTACTGATTCTCATTGATCCTTCTATTATCGAATTAATCGCGAGTAATAAACTTGCTAAATAATTCTTTCGAAGGTGTTTCAATTTCACTTTGAAGGAGATATAGTTTATTTCATTATTTCTATTATGCATGCCTATAATAAGTGCCTCAATAGACAGTAAAGCTCGTTTGTTTTCAAAATATCCATTTTCACCGTTCTGGGTATTATTTTTGCTTACATTCTTAATATCTATATTTTTATCAGTTTTACGTAATACGTATGCATTAAATACGCGAACTGTGTATTGCATATGGAAAACAGCGGAAAACGAAAATCGTATCGTTTTTAACATTGTTTTGTATTATTCATTTAATATTTGAACAAAAAGAAATATCGCGGCTGCTCTTTTCATATAACGCGATTCCTCGTACGTATATATTCACTTATTTAAAAGAAAAGAAATTTTCCTATTTGATAAAATATGGAAAATGAAAGTTGGCTTGGCAATAATCATTCCAAACATGTTACTTCCTGTAACGCGAATTGACACAACGCGTAACATATAACCGCGTTATACGGGAGTCTACTGTAGTAACAAAAAGGAGAAAAAAATTCTAGTCTCACTTGTTGACTCATTTCGCATTTTCTACGATGCCTTAACGCGGTACATTCATCCAAGACGAAATCAACGTGTTCTTCAGATCTTCCGTATTATTTCCTTGGAACTGTTTTCAAACCATTTCCCCTTTTTTCCTTCAGGTTGATTTATATTTGGCTCGAATATATTTTTAGCAGAGTAAGAATCAGTAGGCCAACGTTGATTTACAAAATTTTCTGTAACTCCGTCAATTTTGCAGATACAATGTAGAATCTATTTTACTCAAAACAGGTCTGAGCGATCTGAGGCTCTTCTTTCATCCAACAGTTGCAGTAACAATTGCTATAATATTATATCTTGCGTAATAAGAACACTTTGGTTTGGTAGTGCAGAGTCGAAATGATGTTTTAGTCTGTTTTAAAGAACTTCAACAACCATAGGTAAACACAAACTTGGAAGAAAGAATTTTTCCCGCGGTTTGGAAAGTGTGTGGAAAGTATCTGAAGGCGGGCAGAGAGTTCCTCGATATTTCAGATAGCAGCCGCTTCAATAGTTTTCGTATACTGGACTCACGCTGTACGTACATGTAGTGTAAACGCGGGGGGGAAATATTGAAGAGAGAATTTCGAGACGAATGATTTGCTCGAAGTGAAAGGACCCCTTG
>NW_017101298.1:10611-19945 GCF_001263275.1 Habropoda laboriosa
GGCTTGCACTGACGATTCCGAATGCCCTCGAAAACCAACTCCTTGTCCTCTACCCGGGTACTGCCTAATCGTCCCTTTATTCCTTGCCTAATCGATTCTGCGATCGCTCCAATGGATCATGCTGAAATGTCTATTTTCGTTCGCGTTTCCTTCGAATCGAAGGACCAAAGAAATGTGTCCCAACAGGCGTATTCGTTGCTTTTTAGATCTCGCGGGTTTGTCAATTTCGGACGGTGACACTGGGAAAAGAGTTGGGCTTGGATACAGAAATATTGATAATTATTTGGTGAATCTGCTGAGAGTTTATTTTATCGAGATATTCAATTAGGAATGCATACTGTAATTCGTTAATACGAGTATAATTTAACGCACTATTCTGTTAACATAATCATTTTTAGTTATTAGGAATTTAAATGAACAATTAACGATTTTAGTCCTTTCGTACAAAAAATTATCAGTTAATTATAGATAGAAACTATGAAATTAATTATAGGAAATATTTTAATATTTTTATACCGTTGCATTAAAAGATTACTTAGCTAAATTCTTGTAAGCGTTTCAATTCAAACGCCCCGAAAATTTTTATCACTTAGCCGTATTAAGCTTGATTATTAAGGGAATTTGTTTTAAATATAAAAAGATAAGGCAGTGAAATTTTAAAAAATTCAAAACGTCGAGTTAACCACTTTGGCCCGTGAACGTCTGATATGTGTAAATTAAATTTGAATTCTTTACTCGTTGGCTGTAGTTAACATTCGTACAAATTGCCTACACCTACTTTCAAAATATATATTTACTTCGATTTATTTAACTTATTAGCCAGACTTTTATTTAAATTAAGAGAAGTGATGTTATTCAGACGTTGCAATATTCATATAATATTCTTTACTCGCTAAACTGTATGTTTTTGTTTCCTACCGAAGTAAGAGAGGAGATTTGTATAATTTTCTAGAAATAAGGTGAATTTTTTCTTAAGAAACAATTACATAGATCTTGAAATTTTTAGGACATCTTATTAAACATCTAAAAACGTAGAGAATTTTTTTTAGCGCAAAATAATTCGATTATTATAAACAGTGGAGATATTTCGCTTTGATAAACAGAAACTCTCTTTCCGAAGAAATGTTATAAAATAAACGAGCGGTTACTTTTAAACGACAGAAATTAATAACGGCGCGAGGAAAACCAATGTCGGAAGATCAAAGAAGAACGATGTCCAGCGGCGTTTATTAGCTTGATTTAATTCAATTTAGCTACCAATAATGACTGCAGTATTTAATTGATCCGGTGAAGATGTCACACGGTATTTCTCTAGTTCGTTGTCACATAGTGCTCCGTTACAAAAGCATCCGTATCTATTACTTAATTTACACGTCGATTTGTTCCTCAAGAAATGTCTACTTGAGTGGTATCGTTAGGCGAGTCAATGGCAATTAAGGCTGGTTACTTGATATATTAGTACAGTAATTTCATAGACATTTAAACTCGAGCTATTTGTAATAATTTCGAGATTCAGTCCTGATTTTACTTCGTATAAGATCAAATAACTAATGTAGATTACGAGTATAGTGTTTCGTTTGGGAAGGGAACAGGTAGAATCATTATTTTATATGTTCGAAGCTTTCTTTACAATATACCGGGTGTTCAGTTTTTTTTTCGATCGAACTTTATCTAACTTTGTCAGTATGTTCTATGGGTCTAAGGAAGAAAAAAATGTTATATGAACATAGGTTGTTTGAAGCTTTATTGAAAAGTTATGACAATAATACGAAATACGAAGGAAATATTGGCAAATGTGAGGTTATGAGACAAAATAGGAATAGATCAGTGATATCATATTTATATTCTGTTTATGCAATCTGTGATCTGAGATCGTTAAAAGTGTCGAATGTAACTTTCACCAGTGTCATTCTTTTCTTGCATCATGGCAACCGCAAGTTCGTTACCATTTTTGTTATAACCTTTTAACGAAGCTTCAAACGACCTATGTTTATATAACATTTTTGTTTTACTTATACCCATAGAACATGCTGACAAAGTTTGATTAGAAAAAAAACTGGGACACCCGGTATATAGAGGGTGCCTGTATTATCTCGATACAGTGAAATATCTTTCAAGGAAGTGATGTTAGGAAAAAAATGTTCTAACAAAAGTTGTTCGTTACGGAGGGGGACGTTATGTGGTGTAAATATTTTTTTTGTACCTGGTATGATGGGGGAGATTTCAAAGACAGTTTAATTTTTTTAAATGGAATGCTATATTTTTTTATACATAATATAGTAACTTCTTCAGAGGAAGAGAATTTCTCTAATAGTCGCGTCTGTTTTGGTGACATGTAAATGACATGTAAAAACATTAAAACAAATAAAGTTCAAATATAAAATCATTTTGCATGGAGTTAAAAAATACATTTAAATAAAATATAAAATCCAACTTTTCCTTTGTCAATTTCACAAATATTTTTCATTCATTCAGAATTCATTTCGTTCTGTGCGAGCCTGTTTACGAAATAAATTTCAGATTAATTTAATAATTTAGTGACTCGAGTAAAACGACGAATGTTATTCCTTGCAACTCTGTTTTGTAAGGTAACTTTAGCAGATATTTACAACAGACTTTTCTTCCGCGTGTAACTAAAGTGGCTTGCTGAGCGTCTCACGAAAAAATTTGTAAAGCCAAACCATTAAACATTCGCAGTCGAACGAGTTTTCGAGATTGCGGCAACGGCTGTGAGAAAATCAGCTTCGACTGTTTTCCAACAATAAGGCGATCATGAACGGATGATTGGGTATCAATGACCCCGAAGAATCGATCGGGGAGAACGTATCGATGTCGTGCCTCTAAAACTCTCTCTCTCTCTCTCTCTCTCTCGTAAGCAGAAGTACCTCTCGATATACTGGCGATTAGAAATATTCTTTACGCTGATTTACATTACGTGCTTCGCACCAGCAGTGTGTTGCACCTTTGGAAATTCTCCACCAATAGAAATCGTTCGCTTGGTCTCTAACATTCGTGAGAATCGAGTGAAAATAACGTCACTTTCTTTCTTAAGATGGCGAGGGATAGACAATATCTATGAAATTACTTATATTTTAGAAAACTAGAGGAATCGTGAAAATATTTATAATAGAAGAATCGTGATACTTTATTATTACTCTCTTGCTAATTACACAATTGGTACAAAATGTTTTATACATTTTTTATGTGAATTAATGTACAGGGTGTTCCAGTTGAAAAAGGCCACTCTCAAGAAGTATCTTCTTTGTTTTGAATGCCATGAAAAATGTGTGTAGCACGATTTAAATGATCTCCAAAGGGGGATACCTATCATGGAAGAGGAAGTGTTTTCTTTTTTTGGTTTTTCCAAGATATTTAAGTGTCCTCCTTCAGCTGTGTAACAAATACAGTAAATAGTGTTATAGATACCTAAAAATCAGTACGTTATGTAAATAATTTAATAAGGTTGTTATATTGACGATATATGGTGAAAAATGACTAAATTTTCTGAAGACAAATTTCGTACATTTTTATTAAAGACAAAAAAAGACGCATATATGTGAATAACTGTAGTTAATTTACTAATGAAAATTAATTAGCTAATTTACTATTTTTCGCGAAGGGGAGACTGAACTAAAGCAGGGACCTTAGGAACAACCCCTAGGATAGTTTCCGGTATTTTGCTTCTTTTTAAGGTTATTAGTGGTTCCATTTGCTGTACTCAGCTATTGCAATTAATAAATTTTTATACACCAATTAGACCGCTTAGACCTGCTCAACCTTTCTCGCCTCAAAGATACTCATCAAGCTTATCGAACCCTATACACCGAATTTGTGAAACTGCGAACCGACACGCACATTTAAATTTTTTCAATCTTTCTAATCACTCCTTCGTAACACACGTTGAGTCTTGTAAATTTTGCATTTTGAATTTGCGTCCGTTGGTATTTCTGGTATTACCTGCAGTGCTCACCTATTCTTGTGTAATCTAATGGGAGATCTTCCCGTAAAAATAATTAAACAAAATGGCATAACTCTGAAATTAATATAATTAACCCTAGTGCGTTCTTTCGTTCGACTGTACACTTGAGGTTTTTGGGTCTTTTTTGACCCAAAGGTCTTAGGTGTAACAATTTTTTTTACCAGCACGCCATATGAACTTAGGTAACGAACTTCCGATGTAATGTTAAGGGAACGTAAATTTGATAACAGCAGAAGTAATTAAAAAGATAAGAAGGCGATGGGTCAAAAAAGACCCGAAGACCGCTAAATCAATATTTTCATTAAACAGCAGCTCACATAAGAGTTTGTACAAAACGAAAGGAATATCCGCCGATGTAATGTTAAGGGAACGTAAATTTGATAACAACAGAAGTAATTAAAAAGATAAGAAGGCGATGGGTCAAAAAAGACCCGAAGACCGCTCTAGGGTTAAGCAAAAATTGAAAGTGTAGTTTATCAAATCAATATTTTCATTAAACAGCAGCTCACATAAGAGTTTGTACAAAACGAAAGGAATATCCGAACATTAACAATTTTATATAGAGACACGAATTTAAGGTTTTGTCTCTAATTACAATTTGATATATTCTAAAAATGCGCGGGAACAGAACTTTTGTACGTGTTAAGAGACGCAAAGAGCGTCATGGAGGAAGAGCAGATGACGATTTATAATGCAAACAGCTACGTTGTGTCGTTGGAAGGGTAAGAAATGGAGTGGACGGTCGCTAGATTCGCGTGTTCCAAGATTACCGACGCACATTGCTAACAACACCACGAAATAGATTGATCGAATGGATAAAGCGATCCGGGTGTGAAACGCTTATTATACCAATTATTAACTGTCACTTTTGCTATACCATCAGCTACCCTCTTCTGCCGGAATCACCCCTCTGTTGTAGTCGTCACTGTAATTTGCGTCGCTTTACCTCCACCATAGTCCAGCGATTCGACAGTTAATTATCGATAGCTGCTGTTCGACGGTCACTAAATAATCGTTAGGTATTACAGACACAAATGTTCGTGTCATTACTATACTTGTAATCTTTCGTTGAAATTTATAATTACAGGAATGACTTTGTAACATTGTTTCTCTTCAATTAGGGAACACGACGAATGTTAATATACATGTTGCCAAATGTTGCCTAATGAATCACTTAAAATTTCAATACGGGTGAATAAGATGGAAGAAAAATTGATTTGATAGAAAGAATGGCAAAATATGAATTTAAAATTTTAGAGATCATTTAGAAGATCATCTCAAGTTTATACTATTATACACGAACGAATAACAGAAAAAATTGAAAGAAAACTTTCTTCAGTCTGACGCGTCTTTTGAAACCATTTAAATTACGTAAGGAATATTTCTCGTATTATCACAGATGGAAAAGAAATTTAGGTAGCCTGTGCATATATAATTCAACTGCTTGAATAAAAATATTTCATTAATTAACAATTTTCCCTTTAAACGAAACAAAATTAACCAATTCTCGCTACATTCGTCAGTATAAACAAAACATACTTTCGAAAGCATCCTTTCAGAAACCAAGAAAAACTCTCGAACCAATTAATTACAGGTACACGCGGCTACACCTCATTAGCAACGGTAACACCGTAAACGCTAATTACCGCATAACGTTTCAACAAATTAGTACCGACTTAACTGTGCGTTTATCGATCTGTAAAGAAAGAAAAATACCTGCGTTGAGAAACGTACGAGATAATAAGCGTAAAAGGAGAAAATGCTCGATACATAAGTTAACGCGAGAGTAGCCGCGTGCCGGTCGGTATTGTTGCAAATAAACAAAACCGCGGAGGTGAAGAGAAAAAAAAGATAGAAGAGAAAGGGGGGAAGAAGGACGGCAACAGCGTGTAGGTCGTGAAGATTCTTAAATAAAGTGATCATCATGCATCGGCGACTCATAAAAGGCGACAGTTAGCAGTAAATGGAGGAACTCGGAGAACATAGCGCGAGCCGAGGAGAGCTGGATGTCAAAGAGGAATAGACACGAACAGTACGAGGCGAAGCACGTTTCGGACCGAATAAAATTACAATAACCGGGATGTATAGAGTTATCCGTTACCCCGGCAAACTTGGCTCAGGACTCAGGACTCGGGATAGCCGCTTTGACGACACACGCCGTGCCGCACGGTGATCCATCTTAACTGCCAACCCTTGCTTCGGACCGTCGCCGTGGGATTGCAGTCGATGACTGAGATGCCACCGTCCGTTAGAGCTGTCCTCCTCGATCATCCTTCGATCACGTTGATTTCGCTCGACCAACGAGTTCCCACTTGCTTCGACACTGTCCTTTTCTTCGATCCGCTGCCTCTCAATCCTGATCACTGATTCTATTTCAGCTGTATACGTATGTAAGCGAGTACGTACACTGCCGTCCAGAAGTATCGGGACACCCGTTATCTTCCTGCGGAAATTATTACACGATTTAACCCTTGACTACAGATTGCCGTCTTCAAGGCGTGTAATGTTTCGGACTACTTTGACAATTTTATTTAGCAAATCACTGTGTTGTGGAAATGAATGTGATGTAACTGTTAGGTCATTCCACGAGTAATGGCGTTTTAGAAGGCTAGTTTCAATGCAAAAATAATAGTGTTTATATTTAACGTTGATCGTTGTTTGCGAGGACCATTTGCCATTTTTCAAAAACTGATTTAAGCGATCTGTGTTTTTGAACTTTCTGCCATTTAAAAAGTTTTCTAAGCAAAATAGAAGCATAATCCAACTCCATATCTTCAAACACGATACACAAATTTACCAAATGTAGGTACCTATTTCTACAGATTGTAAATTAAGTCCAGGAAGGATAAATGGAAAAGAAAAATGTTTCTTTTCGACGAATACGAACATCGAACCAAAATAAGAAGCGACATTACTCATGGGATGACCTAATATTTATTTAACACATTCACTGTAATCATCATATGTGACGCATGGTGTCCGTTACTCCCACATCATGTATCATATACGATACACAGCGAATCAAAGTCGCTTTCCCCCGAAATTCACAGCAATTCTTCAGAGGATTCTTTCTTTTATAGTTAAAAACAAAAATTAAGGAATATCGCCTACACAAAGCTAACGAACAGCACTTTTTCCTGAGATGCGATTTTTAAAAAAGCTAACTCCCTGTGAATCACATCTGACTGCTATCGTAAAATTGAATATACTGTATAACCAATGTAAAAGAGTGCATGTTCAGGCGTTTTGTCGCTTTGCGTAACGTGTGAGTGGTGACTACGCTAAACACCTGGACAGTGGAATTGGTATAATATATATTTCAGAGTTTTGAGGCTTCCACGGATAAGTAGGTGTGTTACAGTTCATACTGTTGAAGGCTTTCGGGTGTAAACCGTGTCCAGTAGGCTGTGTTTCACGTTTCGCGAGCATTGCAGCTAGCTCATCAGGTGTTTAAGACGTAGGAGTTTCCTTAACGCCGAACGGCACCTAATATCAGACATTAGTTATATCTGCATTAATTGAAACGCTACCGAGCCGTTATTCTGCGTATCTCCTAGAGGAGACAAAGGGAATAAAAATAAGTTTCCTACGCGTTTAAGAAAAACCTTAAGCGTCCGGTGCTAGGGGAACTCCCCCTACTGATAATGAGGTACATCAGGATGTTCATTCTTTTTAAAGTACCAGTGTTTATAATGTTGTATAAAAAATTGGCATTGTTTTTAAATTTCTATCACCTGCTGTCAATTGGAGGTACCCGAACTCTAGAACTTGAAAAATTTTCCACATATACGTAAGTATAGTTAGTTCTATAGTTTTCATCAAAAGGAAATTTTGCACATATAGTTAGAGTGAAAGAAAAATTCAGATTTATCTCTGAGACTGCTTCTTCGTCAGATTTAGTACCACATATCGATTACGATATTCCAAGTTAAGTAATTTTGCAATTACTGTTTAGATTTGCTTCACATTCTCCGAGTGTCCTAATACTTATGAACGGGAGTGTATACACGCTCTTGTGCCTCCGATCCAGTTCCTTTGAACCGGCAACGGTCTGGATACTACTTTGACTATTTTCACTTTTGAATAAACTTCATCAAAATTGTCGTTTTCTTCGCTATCATTCCTAGTACTCTGTGAAGGATATGATAAACTAAATTGAAGTGTTCCATAATATAACGGTAAACTAAGATACCAACACCAGAATGTTGCAGTTATCATTATATTAGGTCATCCCATAAGTTCGTGTCGAATTTTATCATTTAATAGATCGATATTTCCAACGAACCTTTAAATTTTATAAAAAAAAGTAAGCTCCTCTTTATTCCACCACTTTTTCATATTTCTTTTGGCTATAGAATTTCCTTTGATTTTCATTAAAATATTTCTCGCTCTCGGTACGAACCTATAGGATGACCTAATGCATAATTACTTTTCCTAATCCTAGCATCCCAGGAGAAAACAGCGAATAGTGATAATAACATTTTAATGTTTCATTATTTAATCAATAATTTATATTAGGTTGTGCAGAAAGTTGGAAGAAAAATTTAGGAAGAATTCAAATGATCGTATCTCCGTTTCTAATTGAGACACCGACAAAAGTCGAAGGCATTTTACTCGTTAGTTGAAAACGAATCCAACGCGCTCCTCAAATTATTCGCAAGGTGAACGGAGACAGATATAAAGTCGAACTACATTTCCTACTGAATTCTTCGTGACAACGCTTCGCTGCAGAAAATTGAATTTCATTCCATTTCACGTATTGCGGATGAACGCGAATCTTATTATTAAGTCACCCTGAATGTTTCCGTAGTTTTAAGTCGTTCACCTTGAAAAAAAAAGAAACTCCACTAGAATTAAACATTTTCATTTAAAATAATTTCCACAATGTTTGACACACTTTTGCCAACGAATTAACGAGAGCATTAATTCCGAGTCCATAATAGAAATACGTGGCGTTCGCAAATTAATTACTCGATAAATACAGTCTCGATGCAGAATGCTGTCGTAGGATATTAATCGATACTGTAATACAGTCGAACGCGGAAAGATTTCACGCAGGATAGTTCCTGTGTCAGAGAGTTTTGGCGACAGGTGTGCAAAAATGACAAACGTCCAGGAAGATGGATAACTAGTACGAGGCCAGAAAGGGGTGTTAATAATCATTTGGATATCGCGACAAGCGATAACTAAGGCACACGGTGTTTTTAACGATACCACCAACAGATGTGCCCGGATAATTGCTCCTTTGCCATTAAAATGGCTACATGGCAGAGCAAATTGTACGTACGACCGCAGAGCAGTACCTCACGCCCTACCAACTTTCTGTAGAAAATACGTGTCACATGGACTGCAGAA
>NW_017101298.1:19960-85367 GCF_001263275.1 Habropoda laboriosa
AATTGAGGGTATTATACCAGCAGAAACGTGGTGAATGTACGTGAAAAATGAAAATGTAATTGAATTTGAAATGGAATTTAAACGTTTGCTACAAATTGTTGCTTCTGTTCATACGTTTACGTTGATCAATAGCGGTGATGTGATATTTCGCAAAGAAATAGTGTACTCAAAGAAAGAATCGTTCTTTTTTCAGTCCTTTTTTTAAATCTTAACAGTTTTGTGTGTCAAATGATTTTGTATTGAACTTGCAGTGACAATGAGGCTTGCTTCGTATTCAGTAAGTAAATTTTAGTAGATTTCAGTAGATATTATTGAAATACGGTAAATTTTAATGGAATCCAGCAGATTTTGGTAAATTTTGGTAGATTTCAGTATACTTCACATTTAGTAAGTGTCCTAACATTCACGAACTTGGAGTATAAGTACATATGTGCAAGTGAAAAATAGCTGGACGGTAATGCATTAAAAAAAAAAGTATTACACCTAGTATGAATTCCTACGCGTAAAAAGAATTAATCAATTAAAATTGACTATCAAATTATTGTAGACATAGACTACCCCTTTTCTCTGCGCTTCTTCTCACGAGCAAATAGTAGATATCAGACAAAAAAGTAGTAAAAAAACCTATTTAAAGAAAAGATACAAAACAGATATACAGAAAATTACGCATTTATATTTACCGAGCTATTCTTACAAAGAAATACCCTATTCCACATCGTTACATGAATGATTTCTTCAACTTCTCTGTCCTCTTTACATAAACAAAAACATTCTATCCAAAGGAAAAAAGAGAAACGTTCATCTACATCGAACTTCGACTCCCTGTGAAATTAAGTGAACCAACAGAAAACGGTGCTCCGTACAATAAAGAACCTTGAAAAGTTTACAATATACGTATAACGTTGTTATTCCAAGTGGTCGAGTATAGGAAAGCGCGTATTTTCGAATTGTAAAAATCAGCATTCCCGGCAACAGTAGCAGCAGAGCAAGCTGCTTTGGATTGAACAAGAAAGAAGCCTGTTATAATAGCTCTCTCGT
Source organism: Habropoda laboriosa (assembly GCF_001263275.1). Lineage (NCBI taxonomy): Eukaryota > Metazoa > Arthropoda > Insecta > Hymenoptera > Apidae > Habropoda > Habropoda laboriosa. The sequence goes on from NW_017101298.1 coordinate 20,999, forward strand.
TTGTTGAAAGAGGAAAATCCGCTTGTGCACCAGCGAGCGTTCCGTGCACATGCGATTATTCCGAGTCCGAGGAAGAAAAACCCCTTTTTCGGGGTAATTACAACAAATATTTGGCCAGCCGGCCGACAACCCTTCTTCGAATGGGCAGCCACGCGAGCTAAGAGGCTGGCAGAAGAGAAGAATCAAAAGGAATTGGTTGGAAGCGCGCACGCAGAGGGCAAAGAGAGACAGGAAACGAGGGTGAACGAGCTCTGAAGAAAATCCGATAATGGAAGTATGTCTGTAGGACAATGTCTGGCTGAAAATCTAATCGGTCCTAATGATTGTAGGCGGTTCATTGTACCGTCCAAATCCCGTAAATATTTTTCCCTATATTTTCGAAAACACTACTTGAATCGTAAAAGAGTTTTTCAGGGATAGAGAAGCGGTTAAGAGTAATGCCGGGTATTTAATAGAGATTTTGCCGGTGGAACATTTTCTGGCTGTTCACCGTTTAATAGCGACGAAAAATCCCCCGAAGAACGTTCTTGCTTGTACACAGGATTTTATACTGCAGGTACAAGTTTATTTTCTATGGCTTCAGGTCAATTCTACGTCATTGTTCAACCCGCTTATTTGTACCTTAGAAAGGTTGGCAATATTTTTGCAAATATGTATTTGCAAGTATGGGTAATATTGTATTACTAATGAGCTATTGAAGTGCCTGAAAGAATTAGTATCATTATTTTAGCATTAAACAAATGAAAATAGTAATAATTCTATAATTAATTTTTTCATCTTTAATGCTGTAAATAGGTTTTAATTTTTTAACGCTAACATTAAACAATGCGCGTACAAATGAACGAGTGTTCTCATATGAAATAAATGCTGTTAATTATTCGTTAAAAAAATTTTGTAAACATCGACAAATTTAAAAAATTGTGCAAGTATTGGCAAATTTACAACATTCCTGTGTTTCTCCCGTAGTGGTCAATGTATCGTAAATTTTCTTTTCTTTTAATATACGTTTACTTTATTAAAAGTGTACTTAAAAAATTGTTCATGCGTTTGGGATATTTTAAATAAAATCGACTTTCGTTTAATACTCCGTTCACTTAGTATACCAAATAAATGAAAAATTTCATGCTAAAATGCATGTGTATTATTTCATATATTATTCCTGACAAAACTTTCACGGCAATCCATTCGTTTGTTTATTTCGAGATATTAGTATCTAAAGCTTGTTTTCAAAGTTTACCGAAATGTCACAAATAAGTGACTTAATGCTGTTTTTATGTCGGAAAATGATAAAATTGAGGTAGTTTCTTAAAACCAAAGAAAGTATAATAGATAATCTCGGCAGGGTTTTGAAGTAAACAGTTGATCTGTTACTTTCTCGAAAATCTGCAATTCTTTTCATGTTTGCTCTCCCTTGGGAGATAGAAACGAGGATGAGCAGCCTGTCGTGTAATGATCCTAAGAGGAAAGATTTGTTAAAACTACGGGTCTGTTTCAGAGATTCCTCCTCGACACGTGTGTTTAGTTTTTGTCATCGATATGCTTGATTTTTGATGGATCTTTTAGGTACCTGCCCTTCTCACGCAGATCACGGAAAGATAGTGCCTTGAAGAAACAAAGGGTCTTCGACGCCTGAAAACCGATACCTCTAAGCTTAAGAATTTTAGATATCACGAAAAATTCAAACGAAAACTAAAAGCATCTGAAAAATTCGACCTACCTTAACCTATCAGATCTTATTCGTATCTTTCGGGTCTGCGTATAAAGAAAGTCTGCGTAATCTCAATTTTACAATGAATTCCAACTGTTATCGTACGAAGAAATCCAACAGCGACCGATCGAAAAGAAGAATGCCTAATTACGAATGAAAGAGAGAGAGAGAGAAACAGGAAGTTACCAAATGTCTTGAATTCGCATAAATTCAAAACATTTCATACTCCTTTAAGCCGATAATAGAGAATGTTTGTTCGCTGTCAGAGAACGTCTCTCGAATGGAAAGACAGACTTGGGAGGATGAATAATAAATATTCAGGCGATGGTGTAAGTAATAAGTCGCTGAGATGTTAGGTGTACCTGTCGTATTGCCAGCTTTCGGCTCTGTGAAGCGAGCGAAGAGGCATCGAGGCCCTCAAAGGAGCCGCCTAGGGACCAGGTCGTATCATCGAACCAGGTCCAAGGGAGTCTCGACGTCTCTTCTCCGTTGCCTATTAGTAAGTCTCGTCACAACCAGCTAATGATTGCCTTTTACCTCCTTGACACACACGCTTTCGCTCCCGCGCTCCCCTTTTTCTCGCGTCTAGAAGTAAGACCGATTTACCTCTCGCTGTATCGTTGCTAGACATTTCAGCCATTTACCAGCCGAAGTGATTAACTCCACCTTTTCAAATTCTTCCAATTTTAGTATCGACGCACTTGCTTGCTACTTAACTCTTCATAAATAAAACAAATTTCATTCTATGGAGTTAGGCTTCTGAGTGGCTTATTTACCGCTAACATTTCACGCGTAGGTATTCTTCAACGTTTTAACATACCATAGAATATTCCGATTCCGTTTTCCTTTTGGATAAAAATTCGTAGCAAGAGAAGAAGAAGAAGACGACGAAGAAGAAGAAGAAGAAGAGGAGGAGGAGGAGGAGAAGAATGAAGAAGACGCAAGAGAAAGGAGAGAAGGAAAAGAAGAAGGAGACGAAGAACCCCCCGCAGCTGGTAAAGGGTTTACGGTCTGTCAGACTCTCATACACGCCGCTCGTCCTTCCTTCCACGTGAGCGTTTCAGCTGGTATCGGGCATGCAATCACACGGAGGATTAAAATGGAGGCGGCGTAAAAGAACGTGCTAGAGGAAAAGGGAGAGCATTGCCTCCTATATGCTCGCGTTTAGCTCCTTCGCTGGATGAGGAGACCCGCTGACGGATTATCCTTTCACGGCAAGTCGCGGACATGGACATTCTTCACAGACAAAAACTTCAACTCGTTCCACCGACGTGACAAAGAGGAGAAATTTGTTGTTTTCTGTGGTGACGGGCGTTTTAAACGACAACGCGACCTGGAAAATTTTACTCCTTTACGCTCCTCGATATTCTTGTTCCGTCTTACAAATTCATTTCAACCGTTGCCAATTCATTGTTTTCGCTTTTTAGCGGTTTCTTTTGTTTTTTCTTTCGAAAGCTGCGACATAGCTTCGACGAGTGTTCGAAGAAGAATTACCGCGGGATGTATTGTAAAACACGGAGATAAAGTTAAAAGCAAATTAATGAGAAAATAACTGGAGATCTGGTATTGTAGAATTAAATCAGTTGTAACAATTAAGTAAGGTGGTGCCTTGTTTGAATTATTTGAACGTTACATTGTGATGCTTAGTTTTTATTATAGATCAGATTAATGAATAACATGGTCAACTAATTTAACTCCTTAACGTTCACATTTTTCTCAACTTGATGTGCCAAAAATGATACGTTTTAGTTTTCTTTCGATTATTTCTAGGTGTGTAGATGTAAGTTTCCCATTATTTATGATACTGTAACTCGCATTTTTTCGCATAATAGAGAGGATAACGCAGTATGGAGAATAAAAGAAAATAATTAAGTAAAATTGCACTGGCATAAGAATTAATGGTCCTAAATACATACTCAAAAATATCTACTATCAATTTTCAATTACAGATAAAGAGTTCCGACACTTCTTCCAAGTTATCGATCAACTAAAATGATAGCAACAGACAAAGTTACTTGCAATATCATAATTGCAATATATTAATCGAATATAAACGATCTAACTCTATTAGTTGCAATATAAGCAACGTTCTGAGAGCCCACAACCAAAATCCTACTCCCGAGGAATTTCATTCCCAGCAACATTTTCATCCCCCCCGTCCCTCTACGTCCGGCGGTCTAATGTGTGTTTCAAGTGTTAAAGAATAAAAGTTCCAACACTTGGAATTAAGGTATTAAAGATTCGAAGCGTATTCCTTTGTGCCGTGGTCTTCCTAGTCCGAGCGCGTGACTCTTCTCGTTCAGCCTGAGAAGATATCGTCTCGATATCAAATCAATCTGCTCTGCCAGCGTCAGCGACATCAGCCTAATGGAATTATCAGACGGGACAGACACCCGCATCATTCTCTGTGGCCGCTCGCACGTGGAGGTTGCCGATCAACGTGGTGACCGGACCAAGTGGAAACGAGCCGAGTATAACCAAACGAAACGAAACGAGAGGAATCCTTAAGGAGGACGTTGCGTCACGTAGACTTTGAGGAGTATTATTCCTTCACGGGCCGTTACAATGCCTCCATTACACGCGTGACACTCGCTCACGCTCCAATAAAACTGTCAGACGAAACCTGTTCGGGATGCACAATGCTCGGACTTAATGCATCGTCCTGTTAGTATGCGTTACATGTTTCTTCTTATATACTTCATAACGAGTCATTTCGATCGAGAGGCGTTTTCTCCTGCTTCCCTCGAGGGGAAAAGGCGTTGTAAACATCTGAGTAACGATATTTCTACTTTCTTTTCATTTCTCGCCGATGAGCAATCACCTTTGACTATTTAGATTCAGTTATGTAGAGGAGATCTGACACTGTCTTGTAGAGATGTTGTAGTAAACAACTTTGAAATTACTCTTCCTTGTTGTGTTTATGTTACTTTTTATGTGTACTGCGAGGCAATGTCGCGATTTTTAAGTGAACTCTTCAGGTGATCCTTGATTGGAAGATTTATTTCCCTCTTTTTTAAGTGTTGTTCGAGGTATATGTCCAAATAAATGTATTACGAATTTTTTTACTGTTTTTTGGTATTCGATACACGTGTAGAACAGCAAACTACTTTTTTTTTGTCTATAGAGTGTAAAAGTGTATGCTCGGATAAAATTGAATATATGGTATCGACTCGCCAATTTCAGCTGTTGAAAAATAGACATTTCAGTTGCACCGATATAATACAATGGTTTTTTTCTATTTATTATTTTTGCCTTAGTATGAGTTGTGCCTATTGGCTCACGGCCAATTTACTATGATATTTTGGATTAATATTAGTTAATTGCATGAGTTCAAAAAATCTCTAGTGTAGAGGACGAATCCTGCCTTAACAGTAAAAATCCGCCAATATGCACCAACATAATACAATGGTGAATACTTGAAATTTGCAAATTTCTTCAGAATGTAGTTCTCCTACATGTAACCGACGAAAAAGTTGGGATCACTATGCGTTGCAAGTTGCACAAAAAGTTTCAGAAAAAATTTGAGAATTTTTTAGCATTTAAGTTAATCGAAATGAGGTAAATTACTATTGATCTCCACAATATAAAGAATTAGTGGCAGAGTCAATATTGGTATAAATTGGTAGGTGATTTGAAACTTTTGGCCAATAGTGTGCAATAATTTTCCTGAAAAAATATTTTTCCCAAGCAAACACTTGGAAAAACTTGTTCGACAAGGACGAGAAGCAATCTGGAATAACGACTCCACGTGCGACCAAAGGATGGTTTTTCAAACGTAGAAATCGTCTATGCAAGAAAGAGTAGCACACACTTGGTCGATACATAAATTCGCAGAACAGATACAACGTTAAACTGATCGATTCGTTCGATTGGGGCGGTCCAATTGACGCATTCTAGTCGATGCCGACAGTAAGTCGTAGCCTAACTACGTAAGTAAGTACAGTTATAGCAAGTCATTGGAGCGATTGTGTCTCCGCCAGAAGATCCCCATAAACCCATGATCTTCTGTCCTGAAGTATTGTCAGTTGATCGTGTATGTCGGTTCTAGTGGCCGCGTCTGTTGATAAAACAGATAAATACGTCGGTGTATTTTAATATCGAGGCCTACTTGAATTGAAGGTAGAGAATTTCGACGTCCGAATTCCATGAAGACCTTTGGAATGATGCCGTTATGTTCGTAACCCTATCACGTTTGATTAGGTACAATAACGAAGGTAGGTTTGGGAACTTGTGAATCAACGTTTGTAACAATGTGTCTGATAATATTTAAAGGGTAATTTCAGAGAGATAGAATACTCGTATTCATTTTTGATAAATATTAGGTGCAGTGACTTGATTCAGAGCCACCGAGTTTCTATCGCGATGGTATCGCAAAAGGTCATCAAGAATAATGGAAATTATTTCGGTGATAGATCTGTTTTCTTTCTTTTTGAATAAAATTTTGATTGTACCCAAAAGTCGGAAATAATTTACTTCTACACCTAATATATTATGCATTATAATTTCTTTATATTAGATACGCTCTTTCTATAATACAATTAATGGTAATTTCGTCTCAATAATGGGTAGGATTTTGATCAAAATTGAACATTGTTAAATTGTGCGTTTTTGATTGTATTAGGTCATCCCGTAAATTTCGTGCCAAAAGTGAAAAATATCTCGATGAAAATTTTTTAATGAAAGCGCTTACCATTCTTTCTTATCAAATTCAAAAGTTCGTTGGAACTATTGATCTAAATTGTAAAATTCGACACGAACTTATGGGATGACCTAATAATAAAGAACAGGAATGTAAAATTTAAAACTATTGTTTTATATGTTTTTTTTTTTTATTTCAATACGAAACTGATCTATGTTTCATATTTTTTCTGTTATGTGTAAGACAAATTATAAAATTGTGAAGTATGAAGTTTTTGTTAATACAATTTTAATATTTATGTGTAACCATACGTTACGAAGCCTTGTAAAATTACGTGTTTTTTAAATTTCGTGAGATGAATTTCTCTGATATTTATGGTCTCCCAAAAATTCACCCAAGTGCATTTTCGATACGCTTCACCATAATGGAAGCTGACATTCAAGTGAATACGAAATATTTATTCCGCTGATTTCATGGAAACCAGTAGAGCTATTTTCCCTTTAACTATAATCTCAAATTCAGCACTTATTGTTGTTTATTTGTTGACTTATCCTCCATTCTTCTACAAGCTTCTTTGCGTTTACGCTGGATTTGCGTCTAGTAATTTTTGCAATTCTTCGTTATCACATTTTCTAAAGACATCTGAATTCTCACGATCGTTAAAATCGAAATTATTTTCTTTGAAACGTTAAATCAATATTTGCATAATCATATATGATTTTCGTATCAAGAAAAGAACACATCGATCTGAAAACTTCCGCAACAATTGTTCCTTATTGATATTCGTATCGAGATAATTTTTATTTCAAACTTTATCCTCACTAAAATTCAGTCTCACTCAAACTATGAGAAACAGAGAGTGACTTCAATTTTTTAAATAAAATATACGGTAAATTTTTATGTATTCACATACAGTTACTCTTATTAAGATTCAGACACTCTTTAGAACAGTATATAATTTTTTTAAAATGGAACCAAACGACTTGAGTTTTTTTTTCAATTTAGAAAGATTAGTTTACTTAAAATACGGAAAACAGAAATTTCAATTTTTCATGTACCAGCTTTCTTCCAACAACTGTATCACATATTTTCTCAAGACCGTGCACCCAGAAGATCAGATTTTATACAGAATTTTCGTATTGATATAGCAATAGATCCGCCGGCAAAGTGAAACTCAATGAAAATACTTAATAAAGAGGGAGGAATCGTAATGAAGAAGGACTTCGCAAATAAAGTCACAAGCAGAGCAGCAGGTGGCCGACAGTTTCCGGCGATCCGACGAAGGATCTGAAATCACGAGCATCCATTGTGTGTCGGAGCGAGAGCTGTCGTGGGATCCTTCGGTCGGCCTCTTTCATCTTTTCCAACCCCCTTTGGACACCTTGAACACCCTCTCGTGCGCATTATGCGACGCAACACCCCCGCTTCGTTGGTCGTGTGATCGTTCCCCCTCGTACAGCTGAAACGAAAAGTATGTTGACAAGATACACACCGCTATGTTACCACCGATGTCAAATCACCGTGGATCCCTAAAATCCACGTTCAGGGTCATCTAACATCTCGGGTATTCCTTTTTTTCTATTTGTATCCACCTGACTATTCAATTATTCGCTTAATTCTCCGACACAAATATTTGCACTTTCTACGAGTATCGTTCGAGCCGTTCGCAGGCCAAAGTGGTTAACTCCATTTTCTGAATTTTTTAAAACTTATCTTCTTATATTTAAAAATTAATTTTCTTAGTAGTTTGACTTAATACCACTAAATGGCAAAAATTTTTGTGACCTTTAAAATCTGCCGCAGCGAAAGGGTTAATTACTGTTAGATAATTAACGTTGACAAAATTTTGAGATCGTAAGTAATAGAAAAATTGAGGAGTTTTCTGGAAGAGAGACCTATGGGACATTTTTCCTATTATCTTATCTTATTTTATTTTATTTTATCTTGTCTTTTTTATGGAAAATCTTCCCTCCGAATTTCGTTTCAATATTGCATCAATAAAGGTCAGAGCAGCACTTTTTCTTAAAGTTGATCTGCAAAGACTAAAATTTCCAATGCAATTTACTCAATTCGCTATTTTCTCCTATAAACCTTTCTTCCAGAAAGCTTCTCAATTATCAATCATCTACCAATTTCTTCGTTTCCTTCAATAACTCCCGACTGAGTAACGCATATCTAGTCGAATCGCAGGCTGATTCAACGTTCACTCCTGCGTCGGTGTTAGACGTTTCGTGATTATTGAGAAAGGTTGCGGTGTGAAAATTCAGGTGATGAAAATGGAACAGCGAGCTGAAAGTAGAAGTTTGCTTCAACGAACATCTATGAGGTTAGGTGTCAAAGGCGCCGATCGTTCACTACTCGCTTTTTTATTCGGGATTCACGTGTTAACGCTTTGAAAGGCCGAGGTAGAATGCATCTTGAGAAACGTGCACACTCGCTCTTATAAAAGCATTTTCTACTTATACAGGTGTTGCGCACACTCATTGACGTTTATGTCATGTAAGGAGTTCTTTTTTAATGAAAAAGGCCTCACTTTGTCGAACGAAACTTGTTTTCAAAGGTTATGCATTATTTATGAACATTTAATATCACGTTTCTGTTTATAGTGTGACATTCGCCAATTTAATTCACCACGATTATTCAATCGATTATTCTAGTAATTATAATTTATACACTTTGTGATTCAAAGTAAAAGCATAATGTAGATAGGTAATAAATTGAAGATTCTTTCAGTTTGTGATATAAATCATAACATTGCTTTACCTTTTGCTGGTCAATTATTTTTTCGTTGAAGCAGCTAAACGTAACATACCTAGCGAGTTTCTTTTTGGGTTAAAAATTTTAACCCTTTTGTAGGCAACTGGGAAACCCATTTCTCTATTTCCCTTTAACAATTTTTTATGCTCTTGTGAAAGTATCGTAAAATCGCTCAGTATCCCCACTTTTTGGACAATTTTGCATCGATATACGTTTCCAAAATAAAAGCTTCTGCAAACAATTGTAAGTATTAAAGCTTGAAACAAGCGTGAATATTTTGGTTGCCTACGCAAGGGTTAAATATAATTAAAGTAGGTATAATTTAACTTGGTTGTGACCACAAATTTGAACACAAGCTACAGGGATCCGTACTAAACGAATCCTATTAAATAACAAAGGTAAATTTTTCAAAAAATCGGTTTGAAATTCTTTCTTTTCATAAAAAGATTTCTCTTTCAGAATTTATCTAATAGTCTCTCAATTTGCAGAGTCTTTAATAAAACATTGTTCACGTGTATTGCTCCCTACTAAGAAAGTGGGAAAGTGAAAAATAGTATAATTTTACTTTTAATTTTAGTGGCTCTCTTTCGCATAAAAATAACGATTTGTTTTTAATTATTTAAAAATTCACGATTCCGATGAAAATAACCCTAGAAGTGAGTTACGTTATAAAAATAATTCTAGAAGTGAGTTCTTTCCTGCAGATATCTCAAACTGAGCGATTTCTAGCAAAACGACGATGCAATCACGCGAAACCAGTGCCGACACACGATGAAATATTTAAATACGATGCAGTGCAAGCTACAATTTGAAAGTGGCACGGAACAGGTTTAAAAGAGTGACAAGTGTTAGGATATTTTCTTCGCTCGAGATCTCGCTACTTATGTAGATGCTACAGATCGTGTTCACAGATGGTAGGCAGCGGGTGGTGTTGCCGAGTTCCGATCGTATTGTCGACATGTACCGGGCACGAATTTATGAATTTATCAGAAGCAAAATCGCTCACAGAGAGTGACTGATGATCCTTTCGTTTAGAAACCGTTTTGTCTGGAGCCTACTGCCGGAAACAGACCATCGGACGGAGCCCTGTTTCTTCATCTTGACAATTCACTTCTACGACTATCATCTTTTTGCCTGAATATCTCTCCTCGTCTCTCCCTACCCCCCTCTCTCTCTAGGTCACTGCTTTCTCTTAGTATCGATAGTTATCAGTTGCTACCTTACAGTTTTATACGATCGTGTTTTGTTAAATTAATCGTGTTCCTCGAGCGAATGGAAACACGCTGAAACTATTTAAGGCGTTGAGATTCCGGGGGCGAATCGTGCTGGTGACTATGAAAGTGGTCTAATTTTAAGTGAAATATCGAGAAAAATTGAATTGATCCTTTCACGGAAAAGAGTTTAAGTATTTTGTGGAATATTTTATTAGGCGATGGAAAAATATCTTTTAAAACACCCAAAGGGAACATGCGAAGCAAAAAATATGACTCGGGCCACTTTCGATTAATTAATAACGGAATTTCAGTGAATATTGCGATTTGCGATGTTAAATTCGATAACTGTGAAATTGTACAGTTTCTTTTTCAATTTAGGGGGAAATTGATAGGAAAGACAGAAAAAGGATCTTTCAGGAATGTTTCTTTTATTTTGGTCAACGATAAGAATTGGTGGGTTACGTCACTGACGTAAGCGAAACCAACTGCCAAAACATTGATCGTACTCAATTAATTTTATGAATAGACATTGATAAATGAGAAACCAGGATGCACCCGACGACCTAGCCAAGGATTTGCTACCTGCACTCGAGAAACAATGATCCCTCGCCTCGGGTAGCTACATTTCAATCTTTATTTTATCATTACCTCTCGTTCTATTAGCAAATCAGTATTATTTATTTTCATCTTTGTCCTTTCCGGTTCTTAAATATGGAAAATGTCCAATTGTAAATGATTCTATTCGGTCTATTTTAGTCCACTTATTTATTACAAATTAGGCACATTAATGTCAAAATGTTATTTTCTATTTTAGTACATTTAGTAACATAACGGTTCTTCATCGAAATGTTTAGAAATTTAAGGAAATAAGAAATCTTAAGAACTTTAAAGAATGAAATAGTTAGTAACATATTTGGTGAAAGCTTTTCACTAATTCGTGTTTAATGTTTTGTATTAGCATACGTTACCAGTGATAGCATGTAAATTATCGAGAAAATATTTGGTTATTATAAAGTTGACAATTATGCAAGACTCAGAAATGTTGTACTTATCACTAGTATTTAAATTTTAATCTAATATATACGTGGACGTTGTAATTTGAAATATCTTCGACAAATTCTACCGTAAAGCTATGTCATGCTGCATAGTTATTGCATACTTTTTGATCAGATTAAAACAGAAACTGAAATATGTTCCTCTGTGTCGCATTCGTGACACAAACATCCATCACTTTTAAACATCTTTCAGACAGCAAGATCTGACGTTCTCACAATTCCATTAGAAGTTAATAATATTCAATTATTTCGTGTATTAAGTTGGTCCATAAGTTTTCATTTCGTATCGAACAAATTTCAGAAAATTTACGTTATTACGAAGTTTTTCTTTCTATGCTACTAGTATTAGGTCATCATGAAAGTTTTAGCGGTTTTAAGCTGTTCATTTTGAAAAAGCATAGCTTCGTTGAAATTAAACATTTTTATTTCAAATAATTTCCATAATGTTCGATATACAGTTTTAGCGGTTTTAAGCTGTTCATTTTGAAAAAGCATAACTTCGTTGAAATTAAACATTTTTATTTCAAATAATTTCCATAATGTTCGATATACAGTAGTGCACACATAAGCGTCCGTAGTCGGGACCGACTGCGGACGCTTAAGTGGGGTGGTGACTGCTGCGAATTTAACTAAACAAAAGATAGGAAATGTGTCTGAGCGGGATACCGATATATCAACTCCACTCCGAAGTTCGATTTCCAAGAATTGGCGGGGATAGCGACGGACGCTTAAGTGTGCAAAATGCTTATGCGTGCACTACTGCACTTTTGTCAATGTATCGTAGGAGCATTAATTCCGCGTGCATAAAAATCCGAATTTCTAAGAGAAAGAAACTGCTGGAAGGCGTTTTCACTATCCTCCTGTTGCCTAAATCCTTTTTGTGGGAGAAAATTGTCAAGTGAGCAGAAAAAGTGAAAATCAGTTGGAGGTAAATTAGGGGGATGTGGAGGATGAGATAGAACTTCAATACTCGGTTAATGCAATTTTTGTATAGAATAGTGCTTTTTCTGTTGAACCGAGACTGTTGCTGTACCTTCAATTTTTCAGTGATCAAAAATTCGATACTGCATGAGACTCTGCAATGATAATGGTATTATAAAGTATTTAGATCACCAAACTGTGAGATTCATTTGCGTCTTTCTTTCTCTTAGAGACTCAGATATTTATGTAGGTACTCAGAATTAATTCCCTTGTAATACGTTGACGAAAGCGCGTGAAACATTATGGAAATTGATTAGGTCATCCCATAAGTTCGTGTCGAAAGCAAAAAATATTTGATCGAAAATCCAAGGAAATTTTATAGCAACGACATAATAGTCTCGCCAGAAAGAGCATTCTACCCGATGAGTTTAATCGTGGTTCTAAAGCTGCTGCAAAAATGGCTCTTCAGGACCTCCGATGGGAAGTTCTCCAGCATTCGCCCTACTCTCCGGACCTCGCTCCGACGGACTACCACCTTTTTCAATCCCTTCGAAACGCTTCAAATGGATTTTCACGAAACCTCAGCATTAAACGAGCCATTCAGAAGCCAAAGTAATTAAATCCACCTTTTGAAATTCGTCCAATTTTAGTAGATATAAAAGCACATGCTTGGTGCTTAACTCTTTATGAATAAAAACCATTTAGTAAATTTAATTTCGTGAAGTTAGCCATTTTGGCTACTGAGAAGCCAAAATAACTAACTCCACTTTTTGAAATTGGTCCAATTTTAGTAGATATCAAAGCACATGCTTGGTGCTTAAATTTTCATAAATAAACAAAAATTTAATAAATTTAATTTGGCGAAGTTAGCCATTTTAGCTACTGAGTATCTCAAATATCTCGATGAAGAGATACGAAGTTAAAATTTAATACAGTTTAATCGCGAGAAACTATCACCAGAGAGTTCTGAAGCAAAAACTGTCTACGCATATTTTACTATTTACATTCTACAGCCTAGAAAAAACTCGAGACTTAAATACTTGCATTACAACAACTAACATTAATATGTTAATAACTTCGTCGAGCTACGTTCATTGCCGGTACTCTGATCTGCACGTTATATAGAAACATTGTATGAAAAAGATACTCACAGTCGTATTTTGCTTCACCACCTGACCTGTTGGAAGTGTCTAAGGAAGAAATACTATTATGATCGTTTTGTACTCACTGTAGAAGATTGAAAGAGGAAGATGAGTAGTCACTTTAAGTAGCTCGCGTAGAGATGGACGAACACGATAGCTCTCCCCCTATCCGCATGATGATGTTCGTTTTTAAAAACAGTCTGATCTTTTCTAGGATCCGTAACACATCCGTTACACATTTCAGTCTTGTTGATAACGCTTCGATCTATCGATATCGATGAGCATTCAACTTGACAGAAATCACGTACATCTTCTGTTTCGTTTTCTTTTCATTTCGAACATTTTTTGTAAGATTAATTTTCTCTTCGTGTGCTGCATTTTAACGAGTTTGCAATCTCGGGGTGAATAACTTGCCTCTAAAGTCGTTGCACAATTTATCTGAAACGGAAGGAAGTCCGTGTTTTGGATCTAAGGAACGCCGGTTGTCCGCTTGGATTTAATTGTTCATTTGTGAAAGGAAAAGTGAACTTTCGATACTGCTGAGTACTGTAGATTTGCATAATTGCGAAAATTGTGACTGTTTGTATAACGCGGTGCACAAGTTTATATTTTTATAGTGCACCAAAGTTCCCATAATCGATGGTACGTTGCATTATCGGTAAAGTTGCCTAATATACAACTCATTTCTTGCAAAAGTCATAACTCTCGTCTGAGAACACTTTTATTAACATTCAATGCACGTTTTAAAAGTAAAATATGTGTTCTTTTGTAACGTACTGGAAAGTACAGTAAAAAGAATTGAATTTCTTTATAATAACGTAAAAGCGAATATTATACAAATACACAGATTTAAAAAATGGGTGCCTAATATGAGACTCGGTTTGTTTGTCCCTGAAACTTAATATTTCTGTCTTTCTTCACATATTAGGCATGTAAAATCTATTTCTTCAGCTCTTTATACACTAAAACAAAATTGGCCACCTAATCGAAACCCTCTTAGAGCTGATATTTTCCTGATACAGCAGATCTATGGGTCTCCATAAATTGTTTACCACATAGGGTAATTTCGGGAGAGACGGACCAGGCAAGTATTTCCTACATTATCCGCCAGATATGGAACAAAAAACACTGAGAGTAAAACAAATGTAAAACAGAAGAATACTGACGCGTTCCACATTTGGTGGATAGTGTAGGAAACACTTACCTAGTTCGTCTCTCCCGCAATTACCCTATAAGAGGTCTAATCGGTGAAATATATCAGTTTGAAAGAACTCAGCCTCAACAATCCACTGGTACATTTCTGCGCTACTTTTAAAAAATTTCAAAGAAGATCCAATTTGCAACCTTTCCCACAGCGGAAAGACCTTCGAGCACGAAACACCGACAAGAAATTACGAAAAGCGCAGTAGGTATTAGCGTTTCGAATCGTCGCGTCGCGAACAGGAATCGTATCTCGAAGGTGAAATTCCTGCGAAGTGCAGTTGCGTCGAAAAGCAAAAAGGAGGGAAAACGAAAAAAAAAAAAGAAGAAATAGAGAGGTATCCAACGACGATCATCCGGCCAGAGGACGTCGTCCTACCTCTCATTGTTCTGGCGATGAAGCAAGGAACGCTTAGAGGGAACATTGTGCGCGTTAGAAGAGAGGTTCGCACGACGGTAACCTGATCGACTTATCAATAACCGCGTAATTATAGTACCAAAGAGTTGGTAGAGCTCAAAACAAGCCATAATAAGACGTAGGCATCTTTCCCACAAGTAACCTTATATCCCTGACGAAGGAGACCCGTGCCGCGCCCGACGTCTTTTCAGCTTTCAGCCTTCGCTCGAACCAACGAGCCTCTTCAAGAAGATGGAGGCCACGAGGTTCTTTACTTCTCGCTATACATCTCCTTCTCCCGCACTCGTTCCCTCCTCATTCAACACGTCGCCATTCGTTCTGGCTGTCTCTGTTGCTCGCGAGCTCCGCGAGCTTACTCATTTCACCGTAGATTTCTCTACAGAGGAACGCGAACCGAAGGAGTTTTGTGCGCTGGCAGACTCTATTGAAGCCTCGTGTCCCTGTTACTGCACTGGCCGTTGTTTTGGTCCCGCGGTCTTTGTCAGCGAATTAATTTATTACGACCCAATTATCAGCGTGTTACCTGCTCGCTCTATACCTAACCCTCGTTTCCTGCTTCTATACACGCGTTTCTAACCGCTCTGATTTTGCTCTCTTGCCGCATTTCCAACGGGAATGAGAACGTCCACGCGAGATATGTAGATTGTGTCCGAATCGAAGAGAAATTGATTTCGGCTTCCATTGTTTACGAAATTAAAATCCTCGAAATATTAGGTTTCTTTACTTTTCAGTATTTTCTTTTTTATTTGTGTCGTGTGATTATGAACGTCCACACGAAAATCTGGACCGTTTTCAAATCGAAGAGAAATTGATTTTGGCTTCCGGTGTTTATGGAATCAAAGTCCTTTAAATATTAGTTAGAGATTTAAATAAGTAGTTTGTCGCACTGATAATTACGTACTCATGTTTATATTCAAATATTCACATACAAGCTCGTTGTAAGTAATCTGCTTTGGAAGTTCCATCCCACGCCATCGTATCACGCTAACATAATTTGCTTATGATTCTCTGAGAGAATTGAATGTAAATAACTCAAGAAACTGAAAAAAGGGATTAGTTAGGTTTTGTTTAATTTTCAGTATTGCATTTTCTGTTTGTGTCGTATGATTATGAAATTCGCCTGAGACGTGAATTTTAGACGTTTTCCTTTGGAACGTGAACTGAATGTAACGGTTCAATTTCCGACTGTTTTTCAAATGTATAATGTAAAGTGATAAATACAGTTTTTCGAGATCTTTTACTTAGACTTTAACATTTGCAATAATTCCTGAGACATCGAAGAACATTTGAAGTTCCGTATACGTATCCATCGATCTCGTTATTTCAAGCAGTTAATACTAGCTTACCTGAATTTATCGTTAAGAAAATAAACGTGCATTGGAAAAGGAACATATATTGTAAAATAGTAGTTTATTTCTTAAATATCTATGTTCAATTTTTGAAAAATGGAGAGAAAATGTTACTCTCGAAATTATTTCCAAACTTTTAATATCACTGTTTATCGTTTCATACAGTATCGTCGCTAATTCAGCTTAGGAAAATAGGTTTCAAACACGTGGCACATAGCAATCGGTATTCAATTTGAAACATTCCGCTCAAGGCAAATATTCCATTGGCAACATATTGAAACCTTTTCACATCTGTCGAACTTATCAAAAGAAGTAAAATAAACAGCCAACGCCATGAATGTGCTAAGTTTCGCTTTTTGAGTAACGAAGCAGGCTGAATGTGACCGAAGGAGGAGGAGACAATCAAAAATTATTTCACAGTTGAATTCAAGTCTGAAGCAAGGATTACTATTTACAAGAAGATTTCGAATATTTCGATCTCCAGAATTATTTGACATTCTGCATTTTGTATTTCTGAATTTCCATAATTTCTCGAATCTCATGTTCACAGTGTCGGCATAAGGGGGACGATATCCTTACATTTACAGGTGTACAAATTAATTCTGCACCTTCTCTCACAAACTTCATTGTCAATTCATTGTCATTGTCAATGTTCACTTCGTTGTCAAGACATCGTGAACAAAGATGCCGAATTAATTTGTACACCTAACAAAAGCTATCAGTGTCGATAAATTGGTGAAGTGAAGAGTAGGGAATGAAGGAACGTTTACGAGGTGAAATACCGGCTAGTCGATGAGGTTAAAAGTGAGTCAAAGATTCAGGGAACAAAATTTTCGAAGGCGCACAGTTCGATGGTTCATCCGCGTAGAGCTTGAGTGACAAGCCATGAGCCTTCGGGGCATGAGAAGACCCATCTTCGACTCCGCGGCACATCAAAGACGTTAATGCTTGCCTTTCTTTCTCTTCTTTTCCTTTTGTCTCTTTTCGTCCCCCAGCCTTTCCTTTTCTCACGTTAGTCCTCGGGTCTTCTAGCTCCATTTAATATCCCCACTAACATTCTTCGCTTCGCGTGCTCTCTCCCCTCTCTCGTTCCATCGACGAAGTTTAAAAGTCTCCGCCAGGTAGGCATATCGATACGAGCATTTGATTACGATTAAAACTATTTAGCGCGTACGATTTTCGACGATATCGAAAGCTTCAACACCGTTCACAAAGTAACTCTTCGTGAACAACGTCGAAATACAAATTTTAGGTGTTAACTTTCGAAAAATTCAGTTAAGCGGATTTCAAAGATTGTACCAGAGCGATTGTTATATACCGGGTGTCCCAATTGTTTTCGATCAAACTTTGCCAGTGTATTCTATGGGTGTAAGTATGAGGAAAATGTTATATGAACATATGTCGTTTGAAGCTTTATTAAAGAGTTATGGCAAGTATACGAAGGGAGCGATAACGAATTTTGAGGTTATGATACAGGATAGAAATAGATCGACGACTGTGTTTGCGATTTGAGGTTGACGCTTGACACTTTTCTCTTACTTATACTCGCAGAGCATTCTTACTGAGAAACTTTGATCGGAAATAACTGGGACACCCTGTATATAACAACTGCTCGTGTATATTTGAAGTCTGAGTAATTGAATTTTTCGAAACCTAATAATGAAGTTTTGATTAAAGTGAGATCGTTGAAGGTGTTGAGTGTAACTTTTGCTAGTGCCATACTTGTCTCGTGTCTTGTATAATAGTAACCGCACTTCGTGCTTCGTATTATTGTTGTAACTTGTCAACAAAGCTTCAAACGATCTATGTTTATATAATATTTTTTCCTTAGAACATACTGACGAAGTTTGATCGAAGAAAAAGTGGGACACCCTGTATTGTGTTTATCAATTTTCGAATTATCCCTCTTTTACCAAAGGAAATCACAAATTAAGAAAATCTAATACAGTTAAGAATGACATAGAACAGCATAAAACTAACGTCAATTTTTCTTAAATTAAAGATTGTTTCTAGTATCGATTAAAGTAAAACAGCGAGCAATAATTATAGTAATTGTAAGTGATATTCTGTACGGTTATTCGAAAAAGGTTACGCACGAAATAATTACGTTTTTGATGAATTTGCAAGGCTGAGATATGAAAAAAGGATGCAACCAACAATCTGTACTGGAAATTATTCGCAATAACGTAATTAAGTTAAAGACGAAAGGGTGAAAATGTTAACAGATTAAGAACAGACGTATTTATAGTTTAAATATGTTTCCCATTTGTCACTGATTTATACGGTAAAATCGTCTGCAAGCATGGCCTTCAACTTTGTTGTCCTGAATCCAGTGATTTAATGCCGTATCTGTGTTAAACGCGTAATTTATTATTTTTTAATATTGCGTGTTACATATCTCTCAATCTGGAGCGTCTGAGGCGTATTTTCGATAGTAATATATTTGTAAGCGGTTTTACTTGTAATTAGGGCTTAAATTGGGATCAGTGTCAGCTTGTCCGCTTGCAATAATTCTTCAAAAAAACAGACAAAGTGTCGATACTTTCTGATTACCAAATTTTGTTACATTTTTCTTCTCGTTTTTTGATCTTTCTCTCCTGGATTGCTGCAGTGTTTGCGATTTTAGTCAATGTTGTTACTTGCGGGAATACGTTATTGTATTTAAAGTTATTCCTGTTCTTTCACTGAACAATTACGTATCAATTTACTTAATATTTCGTAATATGTTGTAATTGGAGGAACGAGCCGAGTAAAATACAAATATATGAACAATTTTTGTTTCAAAAAATAGCAATTTCGTGAAATGGAAATGTTGATAATATTCTAACGGTGTAAAATGTTCATCATCAATCAGACGTGATTCTTTCAATTGTTTAAAAAATCAAACGAAATTGTAAGGATGTAATTTTGTAATTATTCGTCCTATTTGCATAGCGTAACAAATTAACTTTGGTACGAATATGATATTCTTATTATAATTATTCATCCTACTCGCACAGCGCATAATAAGCAAATTAACTTGGTATGAATTCTTATATACATGGTGTCTCAGCTGATTTCGACATCTCTTGATTTTCTCGCTATTGTTACTCAAAGCGAAATATGTTTCAGATGGCAGCGAAGCTTTTCCACTCGTGAAAGAATTAATGACGCCAGAATATTCCCCCTTCGACACCGTTTAAATTTCATCGGAAACATTTTCCGCTATGATGTCAAAATCAGCTGAGACACCCTGTATATTTACAAAGTTTCATATTCTCAGAAAGTTTGAATTACTCAAGAAATATGTACAATTACTTTCATTCACAAAACAAAACGAAAATTACAATATTCTTACCAATATTACGATCATATTGGTGCAATATTACAAAATATTACGACCCGAACACAAAAGCTAAGAAAAAATCGACTAATTAACGATCGATGATACCTAACACCTACATATTTCTTCTAAATTCGACGAGAATACATATTTCGATTTGTTTACACATTTTCATAAAGATGCAAGATTTATTATTACGCACGCGTAATTAGCATCCCCCAAGACTTCGTACTTCACATACACAATCAAGAAAGCAAAAACAAAAGTAAAAATAAAAAGAAGGGCTACTCCTTTAAGTGGCGGAAGAACTTTCGTAAACCAGAAAATCCTTCAAATAAAATAAACACTTGGTCGTCGGTAGTTCGAAGATAGCAATGTTTAAATCGTTTCAACGATGTGTATATAGCGAAAGTGTCGATTACAAAGCGAACGCGGAAAAGCAACACGGTGGAAAGAAGAAAAAAGGGGTTCGCCGAAACGATTACCGATCGTTCGCTGTCGAGCATGGAGAATGGTATTATATTCGAAGAGAATCCCTGGGCCAATAAATCTGTTTGCAATTAGCAGGAATCTACACGCGAGCGTCGCTCGCTCGTATGGACTCGTATGGGTCGAGGATCGAGAATAAATGACGTCATAAGAAATGTGGTCCTTGATGACCTCCCGTTGCGAAGAACGGGCCTGAGAATCGGAAAAAGAAGAGGAGCAGAACGAGAGTGTTCCGTCTGCTGCCATCTGTAAACAGAACTGTATTAAACAAAAAGTAATTGGTGTAAAAAAAAAATGAGAGATTTGACGGGACACGGTCCTCGAATGAGCAGTGTTTCATTGTTCTGCACGATAATAGCAATATCGTTATCTTTTCTTGTGTATCAGGTCTATGCAAAGCTATGTAAGCTATGTAAATCAATAACACTGAAAGACACTGTGTGTTTATTTTTTCTTTTTTAATTTTCATAGGTGGTATTTGTGACAATAAGTATATAGTGTTAATATTGTATTAATTAAACTGAGACAATTAGTAATATTTTTAGGGCTATGAAAAGGCTATAATTTCTCGTCTTCTGTTTTCGACTGATACCTACTCTGATAATACATTTGAACCACTCAGAAGCTGTGATAATTAACTCCATCGAACGAAATTTATTAAATTTACTTTATCTGTGAAAAGTTTAAGTGAAATTATTGGAAAAATTGTGAAAAGTGGAATCGATCAGTTTGGGCCTCCGAATGACTCCGTTTCTTTTCTACTGAAAATAAATTTATCATCCGTGATTATTTTTCTACAGTAAACATTTATCTGTTAGAATACTGCGACACTTTCTAAATCAAATCAGAAAGTAACTTAACAATACTGAAAGTAATCTTGTAACATTTACCATTTAGTGCCAATTTTCACAAACTTCAATGTTTATCTACAGAAAATCGGACATTACACTATTTGAATATTCAGAATAGTCTCCATTACGTTGGATGACTTTTCTCCATTTATCAGGTAAACTAACAAGTTCCCTCTCTAAAAGAGTACGGCGGTTCATAGTCGATAATGTCGCGAGGACTTGGTGAAAAAGGGCACCGAGTTAATTACAGCATCTGCTGTTAAATATATTTGTAGAAAACGTAGTTCCGGAAAACGTTAGTTCGACTTCGAGGAGCACGGCTAAGAATGTGTAAATTGTCCACTCCGAAAGTCTCCGTTCGGCCCGAATACTATAATAGTATCTAGACCGCTCTGGGCTCACCGGTTTCAATAAATAATCGGTGAGTCGAAAAGCACAGCGGGACTTGATCTACGGCAGCCGTGGAGGATGGCGAAAGAGGAAGAGCCACGGGAAAAAGGACGAAACGGAGGACGCGTGTAATGGAGATATCGTGCTCTCGTGGCGGTAACTCGCGCGACGCGTTATGCAAATAGGATTGCCCTTTACACGCCAAGTCGGATCGTAATTGGCTCTCGCAGAAATGGCCTTTCCGTCCTGCTACTCACCTCCACTCCCCGGCTCTTTTTTCTTCCTTTATCCGGCAGTTTCTCTTTCTGTCAGCGTTTTCTCTCCTCCGCTTCTTCGCACCTACTCTCCCGCCTCGAGAGTCTACGAACTCCGGGCAAATCGCGACGCTCCTCGTCGGTGATAATCGATTAACGTTTTCCCAAGTGTTGTTACGTTTGAAAGCGTTCCAGAGACAACGAATGCCTCGCTGTGCTCTACGATTTTCAGGTTTTTTGAATTTTCATGATGTAGGGAAGTGAATTTTCGACGTCTCTGAGAAATTGGAACGACAAATATTTCGGTATCCTGAAATTTCAGGTATTAACAGTCTCAGGTAAATCGTTCAAAGTTTCTTTATCACACCTTGTATCCTACGTCCACTCGAATAATGTTGAAACTAATGTAAAATTAACTAACAGTGAAAGAGAGAAAAATAAATAAATCGAGGAAAGTAAGAGGAGTAGAAAGAAACAGGATACCGAAAGGAAAGCTGGAAAGTTGAGTAAAGAGAACAGTAACGATGTAAAATTCAAGAAAAAATAACATTTTCAACGATTGGAAATGAATAAATCAGTTTGACAAATTTTTAATCGACGTGTCTATTTACACTAGAACATCGTTTTGCTGTTAAATTCCATTTATCCGAACAAGTTAGCGATAAGTTCTAAATACAGGAAGTCATAGCAGAGCTCTTATTATCTGAAGTCGAATCCATTTATACAAATACGTATTTTTATAACGAATATGTACGAATATTTGTTCGTGTTAAGAATACATTACATACCGGGTGTCCCAATTTTTTCCGATCAAACTTTGCCAGTGTGTTCTATGGGTGTAAGTAAGAAAAAAATGTTATATAAACATAGGTCGTTTGAAGCTTCGTTAAAAAGTTACAACAAATATACGAAGGGAATGACAACGATTTCAGGTCGATGTTCGACATTTTTTTCCTACTTATTGCTCACAGAACATTCCTACTGACAAAGTTTGATGGGAAATGCTGGGACACCCTGTACATGTGTCGGGGAAAAGTACAGAAAAATTGCTCGACTCTAATTTTCCGAACGTCAGCTTCTATTATCGAAGCTAATTAGAAGAGAAAGCTAGCGAGACACCTTTTATTATCGGAATTATTCGGTTATCAAAACAACCGTAGTCCCTCGACGCGTTCAGATAAGTTTCACAGGAAGGAAATGAACGACGGTGATGGTAAACCGTTGGAAAAGTTTGCTCGTCCACGTTAGAGGTGTTCGTAATGCCTACATGCTTAAGAAGAGAACGTAATTAAGCAAAAGATATAAACAGCAGTTCGTAAATTTGATCGAGTTCTCGATGGCGACGCTTCCAACGGGAAATTATTAACAGAGATGAATTGTATCGTATAGGCGAAGCTGGATCGCGATCGCGTGTGCCTGATCCGTGAGATCTTAATTAGAACGCATGACTAGCGGATCTCGATCCTCCGCGCGGCTCCCGTGGTCACCACATTTTTCTCGGGGACGGAACAGCATCCGGTGGATTCCCGCGTGCAGTTCCTCCGTAGCGCAATTAAGTTGCACCGGCGCAATTCCAGCAAGAACGCAATTATGCCGGATCCTGACCGGACGATTAATGACCGAGCGAATTACCGACACTATTCCCTATCAGACCCTATAAATATGGAACGCTAATCCCACTACAAACCACTGTGAAATCCCTCGATATTTTTAACCAGGCAATTATAAATAATTTACTGGTAACGAAGATACAATCGACGTACGCGCCTATAAGCAACAACTTCCTACCTGTATGATTGTGTACCTGCAGATATCGGTACTGGTATTGAAACAGATGTTGCACAAAGTGGGCAATTTTATTTTTCAGTTATGTTCCGGGATTAGAATCGAAGTAATTTTATGGAATATCCATGAGCAATAGTTTCTCAGATAATACCAAATTCGTGCAAAAATTCATCAAATAGGAGAATATTTGATTTTTAATAGAAAAACGTTTGTCCTTCGGTAGGTATTATTGTCAGGTGTAGTGTAATAATTTTATCTTCGGCGGAGATTCTGTGTAAATTCGTGGAATGCGCGAATTTGTGATAATAAAGTAAGGTACAAATTTCTATTTATATTTGATTCACGTAATTGATTCAAAGCCACCGAATTTCTATCGCGATGATATTTGAAAGTTGCCAGTAATTATTTCGACGATAGATCTGTTATCATTCTTTTTAAATAAAGCTTTGATTGCACCCAAACGTCGGAAAGAATTCATTTCTGCACTCAATTCTAGAATTTTCATATCCCTTTAGTCTGTGTCCCTTTAATCGAAGTAATAACACGGTAATAACAGAGATTAACAAGAGTGAAGTCTTACAACTTCTAATCAGCGAGTCCTTTAACTAACGAAAGTCGCTAACTACTCACGAATGAGTTTTCCCAATCAATAGCTAAGTGTAACATTAACAACAGCTGATAACGAGGTGTCGCATTAAATATGCATCGAAAGAAATTGCACGGTGATAGGGGAGCGGAGCAAAACGATGAAAAAGGCTTGGGTTTAATGCGTGTGCGCAAGGTAGGTAGGTAAGTACCGCGTGAAAATGTGGTGTGAAGACCTGCAGGGATATCACTGGATCTCGACAGTAATTCTTAATTGCATAGCGAGGCTTTTCGAAACTTTTAATCGACCGTCTAATTCCGTAGCGTTGAAAGAAGAAATTTTATGAAGACTCATTACGAGGCGAACCTCTCCTGTTCGTGTCCCGCAGAGTCTCGTGTGTGTTCACCATTCGGCCAGGTGTCGGTTCCCGTCCACCAGGGGTTCTAGCTTAACCATCGTCTAGATCATTTCGTTTTTCGAGCTCTTTCTTTTCTCTTCGTTGTATTCTCCGCGACACAAACAACAAATCATTAGGGCGCGCCTTTAATTGCTGCTTTCCTAACTCCTACGTCAGTTCCGATTTCGTTCAAACCTCGATAATCAGTTTTTAAGCATCAGGTTGGTGCAGATGAAATGTTTTTGTAACAGTTGAAATTGTAGGGTTGACACCGTATTGATAATGTATCATATCAACGCTGTTTGACCGACAGTGTCTTTTTTTTATCGAAGCAGAAATTTCCTTGTGGAAACAGTAATGTGGGATTTTGTTGATTACTTTTTATGTATATTAAATTAAAAGTACCCAACGCGTCGCCGGTGCTGTTCACTAATATTATCTTTATTTGTCACAAAAAATGTAATTTGCTCTCTTAATATTTACGGTTCGATGCTTCTCGTTCGCTGGTCAAACACACACCTTCCTCTTTTTCTCGAACACACACTCACACACGCCGCGATGAGCTTGACAACCCATGTTATTGTCTAAACATAAACAAATGCGCCATGCACGTCTTTCGTTCGTTCTTCCTTTCCAGGCCATTCACACCAACTCTCTCTCCACATTCACTCTTTCATACCAAAAACCCCACAATAATGAGGGGAATGAGAAATGTTATTGTTTCACTTTTTCATTTGTCAGTTTATTGATTAATACGAGTTGTGCGCGTCGATAATTAAAAATTTTAATAATTAAGTTTCAGGGGAATGGTTTTCGGTGACTTCAAAGTCAATGAAGGGTTAAATGAGGTCAAAGTTGTTGGTGAAATAGGAAAAGAAAACACTAATGTTTGGAAATTATTATGTGTCGTGATGAATAATCGGGATATTCCAGTAATATTTTTATGTAAGTTTAAACTTGGAGAAACTGTGATAGTGACTGCTGAAAATATAAATGTAATATTTGAAGGAAGTTATGTAAATGTTAAAAAACTTCGACGTTGGTGTGCAAAATTCAAGATTGGTAACTTTTCATTGGAATCGAGCCGGGAAGAAGGCCATATAGAGCCTATTCAGGATTATAATGTTTTAAAATATGAAATTCATCCATTTCTTCAAACACTTGAACAATTTTCTTAACTAATAATTATTCCGAAATGAAGACAAATTAAAGACTAACGGTGTTTGCAAATTTGGTATAGTGAAACTAGTTAATCGTTGCCAAAAGTGTCTAGAATCATATGGAAATTATTTTGATTAAATACCTACATTATTTTTCGAAGAAGAGTTTCACTTGCAAAAAAACGACGTTTCATATGCACCAACCTAATAACGACAATCATTTCCGTGCTATAATTAATAGTATATTCTTCGACAATAATTGTTACTCTGCTTTCTTTACAAACGAATATCAAAATTAAGGTGTACAAATGTATCCTTTGTACA
Organism: Habropoda laboriosa; assembly: GCF_001263275.1. Taxonomy (NCBI): domain Eukaryota; kingdom Metazoa; phylum Arthropoda; class Insecta; order Hymenoptera; family Apidae; genus Habropoda; species Habropoda laboriosa. The sequence continues at coordinate 46,960 of NW_017101298.1, forward strand.
AATGTGTCCTTTCAATTTTTACTCTAAAAATGTAGATTCTTAGTTCTTCGAAATAAAATTTATTTCGCGACTTCTGTCTTGAGAATACAGATGCAATCTTTGCAAAAGACGCTGAGTTTTTGTATGTTAATTAAAAGTATATTGAAAAAAGTTTCTATCGTTGATTAGAAGTAAATTAGAAAAATATTCTACTATTGATTGAAAGTAAACAAAAGAAAAAAAAGATTCTAGGGTGGCAATTTCGGTCAACAGACGTGCAACCATGTGATTTTTCAAGCACCCTGTCAGTTTAACTAAGCTAAGATTCACAGTGGGACAACACGTGGTATGTACGTGCTCTCGGTACGTTTTTCTCTTCGTGTATTTTGATAAGGCAGGCGACTCCTGGATTAACTGTATTGTCGTGCATGCAGAACACAGCGCAACGACAGGATTTACATAATTAGTTCTGCTATTATTTTTTCAGGCACTGTCTGAAATGCCAGTTTTTGCAACACGTGTGCAACGAAAACACCTTTCGCTTTGGCGAACACGTGTCACCGTAGAATTAGGACTTCAAATGAGAATAAACAGGAATAGAGTATCGATCTGTAGCGAGCATAAAAATCACGTTTATCTGCATTTAAATATTTTCAAAATATTACGTCAAACATTTTTTTAATTAATAAAAAAACATTTTCAGCATTGACTGAAGTATTCTGAAAGTTTGTCAAGTACAATCAACGCGAGGTAAATAGACTGCAAGCTAAATACAGAATTGTGTAATTGTCGTAATGAAATAGAAATTCAAACTCCTCTCTGAGACGAGTAATCGGTAATTAAAGGGTTAAATTACATTTGTTCTCCACATTTAGCACCTATGAGCCACCCAGAAGCCAAAACGATTAACTCCACTTTTTAAAATTCTTCAAATTTTAGTATCAAAGCACATACTTGGTGCTTAACTCACTCATAAATAAAAGAAATTTAGTAAATTTAATTTGACGGAGTTAGTCACTTTGGCTTCTGAATGACTCATATCGGTAGAAATATTTATATTGTGAAATTTCAGGCTGAATAATTTTGCAATGATTGTTCAGGTTCGTTTTACATTCGCTAGATACCCTAAAGTGTATAATAAAATTTTCGTTGTTAATTCTTACTGCATTATTTTTCCAAAATTAGTCGAGAATCTTCTGTGCTACATTGGGTATACCTATATAGATAGAAAAAGGTATGGTACAGGATCCTTTAAAACAAATCAAAGTTTGAAAGAGCTCTTTTGGTGTTCCTCCTGAAGGAGGAGTATTGGAGGAGTGGATCTATAATGGAGCCATATTGGATCTCTAACGGTCTTTCATGCAACACCACGTGCCTAAGTGGTATCACGACAACGTATACCCTCTTCAAGGTCCTCATGATTCACGTGCCAATCCGGAAACGGAAGCTAACCCTCCTGAGGCGGGATAAGTATAGAGGGACAAGAGGGACGCCCAAGGTACAGTACTTAACCCTTCGAGATTGACAGTGAAGAAGTCTACGAGACAAAGATAGGTCCAACTGATTCGAAATTTGATCGCATCGTATTACTTTTACCTTCGACTGAAGGGAACCTCTTCTGAAGATCACCCCTTAGATTATGAGTTATTTATGAATTTTTGCTAAATAGAAATGAATGAAAAAGTAGCTTGCTAAATGAGCGTACAGGGTGTTTCGCGTAAAACGGGCCACCTAAAGTATCTTCTCTGTCTGTGATAATGCGAGAAATATTGCTTGCGTAAGTTAAACGGTTTCAAAGAGCGAGTGAGACGGAAGAAGAATTTATTCGATGGAAAAAATGGCAAAGGTACTTAAAAATTTTAGAGACCAAGATCATACTGTTTTACATGGATGAATGCACAGTAATGTTAGCTGTAACAAACCTACGGCAAAAATAATTAATGTGCATATTCGTAAAAAAAAAACATGCATGATCTTGAAAATTACATTAAAAAATGTCATTACAACAAATTTTTTCTTCCGTCTAATGCATTTATTGAAACTGTTTAAAATACGTAAGAAATATTTCTGGTGTTATCACAGATGGAGAAGAAATTTAGTAACAGATAAAATAAATTTACAGCGAAACATCGTCCAATTGCCGTTCTTATTGCAATTCAAAATATTTTAATTCATTCTCCAATTGAGCTACCTAATATAATTAATTAGTGCAACGCTTAAATCATTTTAGAAGTTCGGTAAAATCAGGACGTCCCTTTTTGTTTATTCCTTTCGAGAAAAACATTTCACGTTTGTTTTATTAACCCTTTCGCTGCGACACGTTTCAGACAAAAAGTGCACAGTTATTATTCAAAGGTGGCATAAATAGGTGAGCGAGACGATAAAATGTTTTCCTTTCGCGTTCGGCCACATCGAGGTACATGAACACGCCATAATACAGAGTTGTCTCAGATTTATAATGTCTGGAATTATTACGTCCTGAGGTTTCTTTATTCTGTTTCTCTTACATAATCTTCTTCTACATCAGTCACGTCGTCAAATAGATCCTCGCCGTGCTATAAACTTTGTTATTTATCGAATTATATTTTGAAGCTGTTTCAAATGTAAAGAATAACGTGTTGCAGCAGTCTTTCGAAGACTCGATCTGAACTCGTGACGGTTGTATTATGGAAAATAAAGGAGCATACATAGCGTTCGTGACCAAATAATATGCAACAAGAGATCGCCAAAAACCACTTGCTACTGTATATAAAATATAATTGGTTTTCGTTAAAATATTCGTGCAAATTTTGTTCCTTTTTGTAAAGATTTTTAGTTTATTAAATACTTAAGGATGCGAAAAAGTTTCAGCCGAAATCAGGGGCACCTTTATACTTTCGTAGACCCTAGGCGCAATATCATTACAAGGCCTCGAAAGAACAAGTCGATTTTAGTTAATCAAATTCATATACATTTTTTGTCTGTTTGAGTTTATTGAAAATAAAAATCGTCATTTCCATAATAACTCACTTTAATCAATCACTGGTCTGTAGAAATTTCCGTCGATGTCGACCTCTTGGTGAACAGCAGATCTCATTTTGCCATTTCTGTTTCTTGCGGACCCTTATTTTTACGTTGTGAATTTAATATTTAAAAATAAGTAGGTTATTCTGTAACAATAAGCAGGCTGTTTTTCATATCGTTATTCGTGACGAGTAAGGTTTTAAAATGTGGCCCCAGCATCCGCCTAATGCGCCTTACGGTAAACACTGCCCTGGTCCAAACGATACATTTAATAACATACAAGGGCCAATATCAACACAGATAACTTTCCACGTAAAAGAAGTGACAGGTCGACGGAACGAATGTTCATCCTAAATACGTTTCCGACGTTAAGCGAATCTGGTAAACATTTTTAATCCACGTTAGCTCACATACCTAGAACGTATCTAAGCGTAATCATTAATACGGATTACGTTTGGTGTTGGGTTTCAACGTAGTCTCCCTACGATCTATTTTCAAGTAATCCCCAACGCAAACCAACAAACAGTGACAGCTGCTGATGTCGACTATGGAGAACGATCTCGTGTATCCGCTTTCGTTTCGACTGTTCACGGTAAAACCGTTCCACCAGCCAATTCGGTATCGCCATTCGTTTGCGAAAAAGTCTCGAACAGGCAACTTTCAGCTCGCTCGATCGAACCTGAAAGCGGAAGATATTCGTCATTTTCGATGCCGCATCTATGGCAATAAGATTAAACTTTATAATGGCGTAACGTTGCTTACGCTTAACTGCCATTCGTTAAGCTTAGCCCTCGTGGCGAGTAACAGTTTCCTATTTCTTACCGTTGATGTAGTACTTTGCGAAAAAAAGAACGAAATGCGATGTCGCGTGTATACAAGGAAGTTCGAATAAATATGCATGCCTAACTATTGAATAAGTTTACGAGCTTAACCCCTTAACACTCGTGCTCGTGTCTCACTATTAATCCTCCAATAGGTGCAATTTTGTTTAAGCATTTTCCGTGTTGCGTTATTCTTTCTGTTACGGCGAAATACTTGATACACTCGAGATACTCCGGGAAATAATTAAAAAAAAATATAGGTAGTCACTTTTGGCGCGTCAAATTGGGAAACATGTGAGAGTTAAGGGGTTAAACTCGTTTGGGCCGAGACACTTACGATATACAGGGTGAATCGTGTAACTTGATCGCGTTTTTAATTTTGCTACCAGTGGAGCGTTGTATAATATGGTTAAAAAAGACTTTTTTAGATTTTCTAAATCATCTTCGGTTTTTTACAAGTAAACTGTAATTCTTTTACATCGGGAAATATTTTTTTCTCTATCTGAGGTTTATCTAATAGGGAACTGAAGGTAATCTTCAGCGAAGTTTACTATAATCATCCTAAAGGCATGTTTGAACCGTTTCGATCGATCTACTAGCAACAGAATAATTTAATTCCACCCTGTATATTTTATTTCTCGAAAGTTTGAACTTTCTTGACCGGAAAGTATATTTTCCAAAGAATTTTCTTAAACTGTTGCGGCAAAAATGAAAGTATGATTGCAAGGTTTTTAGTGAATAAAAATAATGGTATTTAACTTATTCACGATCCAATTGATGAAATCCTATTTCAACAATAATGTGCATCTGGATAATCAGATTATCGTTATAATCTTAAACAGTGTTGAGGAAAAATGTGATATTCTCTCCGATATCATAAATTGTGACTTGAATCATTTTTCATTTATTATGTAAATAATGGAAATCAGTGAACAAATCTGCCAATTATAGCAAACACAGCTGCTATTCATAATACATTTCACAGTATCGCGTGAAATAATATCTAATTATAAATACCATAATTAATCCTACTGAAGTTGAATTACTAAATTTGAATTTGTTCCAGGACAAATTTCTAATTATTCAAATATTTAAATTAAATTACATGCAAACGTAAAATAATCTCGACTATCCACGAAACAGTAAATGTTATTTGACTACGAATATTGTTATACAAATTACTTCCAATTTTTCTATTGCTCCAACAAAATTTTCATAACTCATCGATACTTCCATTCATCTTCATCATCTTGCCAATATTTCTCCCATAAAAAATGATATTCACCTTTATCGTGCTTTCAAATCCAATATCATTTGACAAAAATTTAAACCGGTAAAAATGGTTCGGTGGCTTCAATACGTTTCTACGATAATTAGGTTCACTATCGTTTGTCCACGCGAAAATTCCCCGAAAGCTTTTCGACAATGTTCGAGAAGTGTTTGCGGCAACCCCCCGAAAAGAGATTTCACCGGCGAATAAAAGTTTGAAGGGGATTCCCATGGTTGCACGCAGCAATCCTTTTGATCCGTTGCGTCCAGAAACGAGGAAGAAACGCGGGTTTCACGGGCTTTTGACTCGTTCGTTTTTTCACGTTCGTTAAATCGTTTTAGCTGCTGAACGTCGAGGATCAGCTCTCGGCTCTCTTCGCCGAGGAGGAAGAAGAAGAAGAAGGATCTTTTGAAGGTAGACCGTGAAACCACCTGGTCGTTGTTCGGCTTTAACGCGCAATAAGATCGCCCCTTGAGATTACCGCGACCATTATCTCGTTCTCTCTGCGCACTCCGCTCACCGGAACTGTTCTTCAACGAGGATGTGGCAGGAATAAATGCACGCGTCCATATTGTAAATACCATGTAATCGTTGTATCGCATCGGTGAAGTGAAATGTTCATTCTCCGTTACGGTACAATGGCACGGAGAGGCAAGGGATTGGTGACATTTTTTGGTCAGCTACAATTTTGCAATTTAACTCCCTGCAGCATTTTCAAAACGATATTCTATGTTAGGTACTTTATATTTTGTAAAATTATTTAGTAATGCATACGTTATTAAAATATTTGTATTTAAATTATTGATATGCCGTACTCTTATTTTTTTATTTATGAGCATGTAAATGAGAGCAGATATGAACGTACACTACCGGCCAAAAGTTTGGAACCACCTGCCAATTTACATCAACATTGAATCTGCTACTAATTCTTTATTGATTTGAAATTGACGTTGTGGAAATCAATAACACTTTACCAGAGTTTCGATTGGTTTGAATGATAAAAAATTCGTTAAAAAATGATCATAAATGCTACCTTTTTTAGGGGAATTTTTGTGCAACTTGCAATGCACAGTGATTCCAAAGATTTGGTCGGTAGTGTATATTTTGTATTTATAAATCTATAAATACATATATATATATATGAGGAAAAATATTTTGAGTGGGTAATGTGTTTTCTATTTGCTCGTAAACAAAAAACTAACTTGTATTTGCCTTTATAGTCTTGTTTCTAAATAGACATTTTACTGTCTTCACAGATATTCTACGGAGACGCCTTCTTTCATCTCATTTTTGCCACATTATTCTTGTTCCTTAATTTAATTTTTAAAAACTGAGAGTAGATCATTTTAAATACGATCTTCTCTATTACAATTATACAACGCTAAATCAATTCTAATTAAGTATACAGAGACGTTTGTTTACCGAGTACACTTACAACAGGTCCGACTGTATCTCGGTTAACCTGGCTAAAAATATGAAGCAAAGTTAATTCCGCGTTACTGTCGTAAACGAACGAGGTCGGCTGTTATTGAAACGAAGGTATCCACTGAAAATATCTATAACAAAATTAACTACGGTTTGGTAGCTATGAAAATAAAGGCACAGGGAGAGCAGGCTGCGCGTGAGAGGGCGCGCGTTCAGGACAGATGCCGGGGAGACACGTTCGTGTAGACGTCGGGAACGGGAAAAAATAGTAACAGGAAACGCCGTGGCCCATGGAGAGTGGCTAATCTTACTAGCAAATATTTGGATTGTCGCATCGATGGCATTGATACATCGAGTGGCGTGCGTAGGTAGCTACGGTCACGCTCCGTAGGCAAAGCTAGGGAAACCTGAAAGGATCGGGGGATAAACGGGGAACCACCGACCACTACGCATGTTTACACGCCGTTTCGCCCGCTGCAACTCCCCATTCAATGCGCATCCAAGAATTCCGGTATTAAGATGTTCAGATAGAGTTGTGCGAATACCGACGACTATTGCGGATAAGCTGCTTTCGAAATATCGATGATCGGCTAATATGGGAATACCCCCGTGGGCCCCTCTGTTGCACCGGCAGATGTAATTGAAAACAAAACGGAGGACTAGATTTTTTCTTCATCGGTTTACTAAGTTTAACCCGTTTATATGTCTATATACGTAGACGAACTAATCTCTCGCGATAATTTAGGCTATTGTTGCTGTTCAATTGTAAGTGTTGAATACTTGAAAGCTTATATTCTTATAGTTATGTTGGGTTAGCCCTTAAGTTCGTGACGGAAGCGAAAAAATTTGTATTAAAAGCCAAGGAAATTGTATAACGATGACAAATCGGTTTTACCGAGAAAAATAGGGGAAAGTTGTGGAACTGGTCTGAATTATGAAATTCGATACGAACTTATGGGATGTTCAAATACTTGAATTTTTCAATCACATTTCAAGACAGAGTTCTGCGATTTGTGTAATCGAAATTTCACTGTCAGCTTTCCGGACAAAGAGAAGCGCAGAGGGTGAGGCAGAACGCGTGATACAACTAGGCAGAGGGTGATTCTATATGTAAAAATAAACAGAGAATAAAAAATACAATAATACATAAATAAATAAAATTATATAGGTATACAGGGAGTTTTGAGCAACTTTTAGTTTTCATTTATCATGCAATTTTTATTAGTTATTTCATTGTAGGTATGTATATACAAGAATTTTTTACATTCCAATTTGTTTATTTGATAAGTTTGATATTATTAATTTAAATGATTTAATATTTATATCAAGTTTACCACCTTTTACAGCATTTGTAATAGAATAATTAATTAACTTAATTTCTTAAAAACTATATACAGGGTGTTCCGTTTAACTGGAAACGATGATGTGTCTCACATAGGAATAGGAAAACATTAGATGGTGTAAGTAATTTTTCTGTAGATACAAGACACAAAAGTTAAGTTAATTTTTCCAAATAGAACGCTGTATTCATCTATTCTAAATATTACAGCGCGTGTTAAGACGAATAAACGAGTAATTGTACGTTACAAATGAAACTCCGTTGCACGATTCGTAAATCTCTCAATTATCCAGCCAAAGATAATAAAGCTGTAGAGCCGTTTGTCTCTTAACGCTCGATCCACGTTCTTAACGGCGTGCAGAGTTAATCAGAGAAATGCAAAGATCGGGTACGATTCACTTACCGGCCGTAAAGAGAGAAGCACTTACACGACGGTCGAACTTTTTTTTCTCTCGAACTTGGACGTTACACGCATACCGGGATACATTTGAAATTGTTCGCGGATAACACATAAGCCACGTACCACCGAGAGGTTTCGAAACGAACCGTGTGGAAAGGAGAAATGCGGAAACAAATCGGGCCGGAAGCGTGTAGCAGCGCAGCTTTATCTACGTAGATAGAGATTCATAGGAGCGCGTTAAGAGCACTTGCCTGCGGAATTGGATTCACGAGCGGATCGGCATGATAAGAAGAGCAGCGATTTCCATTAACGGAGGACTCGTCCCTCGTGCGGCTGTTGAAACGCGGCTGTGTGCGCAAGTTGAAACGAAGCTCTCCTACGCACCAAGGGAGAAGAAATCCGGTCCGGGCCGGTCCCGGCCGGTCCAGGTCGGACCAGTCTATCATGCGAGAATCTCTTCGAAGTCCTGCAAAACGATTCGTATGCGCGCATTCCATCCGAGGACAGAGGAAACCAATAAGGTAACCAGGGAACAAGCGGATACCGAGATTAACTTCTCCATCGAATAACCGAATCTCTGATCTTGAACTTGGTCAACGTTTCGTTTTTCTTCTTGCTTCTCGTTCTCCTCGCATTCTTACGTTCTCCTCGCTCTGGCTCGAGCAACCGTTCTCGTCTAATCGTTCACTTTTTTCTCACTGTCCGCTGAGATTATCGAACACGTCAATATCAGCCGTATTAATTTATTTAACTTAGAGCTCATTGATCACAGGTGGCAATGCACCGTATTACGTCACGCTTGGAATACGAAGATGTAGAAGCTTTCTTCGTGGTTCGTAGAGATGCGCGTTTCCAACTCAATTTCGAACAGATTCCAAGCTTTTTTAATATTAAGGGTTTGAAGATTTCGAAGGTTTTCGGGACGTAGAAAAATTTGAAGGCTCGAGATCTATCAAGATTCAAGATTCGAGACTTATCGAAGCTTGCAAGTATCGAATCGTTTTCAAAGTGTCTCGAATATTTCCCTATTCTACATAGGCGAAGAAATTCCAAGTGTTTCAGAGACTATCACTAACACGAAAGGCATCTTTCGAAAACTGAAGCAAAATATCAAGCTTTTATTCGTGGTTCCTTTTTCACCTTTTCTCTCCCTACTATTATTATTTAAATGGCAATAACTGGGAGCTCCCATCTCTTTTCCCATTTCTAAACACAAAACTGAATTCTACGATAAAAAAAAAGACATCCATATGTATTCAAAAATCGTAATAGACGTTTTTCCCTCGACTAAAATAGGCTTCCTCTAGTCCGGCTTCGTCGTCAGAGAAATCAAGGTGCTATATAATTGAGGGAGTCTACCCAACAGATAGAAGAAAAAAATATGTGATAACAGAAAGTATCAGGTCATCCCATAATCTCATATCAAATTTTATAGTTCAGATCAATATTTCCAACAAACCCTAAATTTAATAAAAAAAAGAAAACCTAAGCACCTTTTACTTCCACAACATTTTCCTATTTATTGTTTTGACAAAATTTCTGAAATTTTCATTAAAATATTTTCCACTTTCCACACGAACTCACATGATAACCGTACGAGGAGCATTGATTTAACGATTTCGTTTTCAACAGTAGATACTAACAAAGCTCTTTCGCGATTCTCTCGAAATTTCTTTGTATTCCCGTTACCTCTAAAATATTTCCAACCCAAGGTACCAAATGATCAATAAGCAAGCAATGCACGTATACACGGAAAAGAGAATTCGCCTGTTCTTATTAGGGAAAGCGTTCAACGACAGTGGTAGTTGATGTTCGAAGTTCCGTGACAAGTTCCTTTACCTTCGACTACTCCGCTCTGAGAAAAACTGTCAGTGTCGTGGTCTGGTGGGTTACGGTTTCGTGACAATCGCAACGTCGGTCGTTCTTCTCTGGCTGAATCATTGATGAATTGGCGATGGGGTCGTGGGAGCTTGCAGCTGTGATCGGCGACTCTTCTATCGCAAGGTGCTCCTCGAGTGTGCCCCACCTTCGCTCCCCTTCCACGAGACCTTGCATGTGTCTCTGAACAGCTATGCAAAGTACCGAGAAATCGTGGCTTATTACACCAGCGTGAACTAATACTTAACATGTATCGGGTATACATAATGAATATCGAGGAATCGTTTAAATGCTACAACTGTAACACGTCGTGTGTTAAGCTGCGCCTACACTATGTGACAAAACAGCGTTATCGAAGAAATTCTTTTGTAACATTCTTGTGCAACGTGGTTTTACAACTTGCTCCAAGATTGTACAGAAAGATCTGAATTGTTCTGCAAATATATCAATAATATACAAGTCAAACACGTGTTCCTGGATTAATCTAGAAACGGAGTGGAATTGTTATTCCAGAGAACTTGCAATGTAAACTGTTAACTGACCACGCGTGACACGGAAACGCGGTAAATGAGCTATAACCACGTGAACAGAACGTTAGATCTTTCTACCAGACCCTGAAACTTTTCGTATCGCAGTAACAAGTTTGTAACAAGTTGGTATTTTTTCTTCTTTGCAACTCTCGTTAAAACTGTTCCATCAACATTCGAATTTTCGTTCCATTTCGGTGGAATCCACCTCCGTATAAACGCCCAATTCAGCGCAGGCATTAGGTTTCTTATTTGAGCCACTCGGAAGCCAAAATGATTAACTCCACTTTTCGATATTCTTCTAAGTATCAAAGATATTCTTGTCATTTCGACATTCTTAGTATCAAATCGCATGCTCGGCGCTCAATTCTTCAGAAATTAAAAAAATTTAATAAATCTAATTTGATGGAGTTGTTCAGCTTCTGAATGGCTCATTTCTGTCTTTTGAAGCTCATAAACGCAGGATCCCGTAAGACACGCTTTTCCCAGAACAATTCAACTAAACGAGCGGTTCCCTTTCTGTCGTCCGTTCCATTTTTTAATTGAAAAAATTGCTATCAAACAGTACCTAGATTATTACAGCAAATTATTGTTTTATTTGACAGATTGCAACAGAAGTTTGTAAGAAACAAATTATCTTATGGCAATACATCGAGTTGCTTTCAAGACATTATTTTATAGACTTACAGCGGCTCTAGATTGTTCCTTTTCAATGGTTTCTACTAGAGGGATCATTGGAATTGTTTGGTCATTGTTACTATTTGCACGTTTGCTCAAATACAAGATCACTTTTTCTTTTTTTTTTTCAATTAAGCTGTTAGAAAGAAAATGTCTAAATACCTATGCCGTATACATTTTCACGTGCCTTTTACAAGTTTATTTGTTACAGTTACTGTATAGTTAGGTACCTACATTTCCGACATTTAACCCTTTGAACTCTTTTTCTTTTCAATAACTCCCTATTATTTTAAGAATTTTATTTGAAATGCAGTTCAAAGGACATTTGGTTGATAGGAACCAATTTAAACAATTTTTGAAAATAGCATTAGGGGTCATATATATGCCTACCTGTTGCTCGTCCAGGTAAAAACAGTATTGCAAAATATAATGCATATTTAAACTGTCAATTTAAAAATTACTGTGAATAAATCTGACGTCGATTCACACTCGACAAAGGGGTCCAAAGGGTTAATCCTTTTCTTTGAACAAAAAAAGCAAAATACCACCGAAACGGTAAATTAGCTAGCCCGCTATATACTTCCTTTTTAACGCCATATTACAAACTGTCTGGATACCGCACATCGTGTCAAAGTTTCTGCATGCGTAGCGAACGAAATTGACGACACACGTTTCGACGGTAGACAAAAGAGTGGTTCGAATGTTACACGACGTGGTATCTTTGTATATACATACATCGATGGTAATAGAAAACGAGAAAGTCTGAAGCAAAGAACGGAGACACGAAATTAGTCGGTGACATAACCAATGAACCATTCGACCGGTTGATTCAATAAATCCGTGCTACGGAGCAGGGTTGCGCGTTGCGACGACGCTTACGATTAATTCGACTGAATTAATGTGAACCGCTGACACTATGCCGCGAGGTTAAGTCGTTTGGTTAAAACCCTGCAGCTTCGGGTAACCAGATTTGTCTCTCTCCCCGGTTGGCTCACGCTATCCGCCGTGATCCTCGGAGAATCGTGATTCAATGATCCTGTTGCATGCACGAGAACTAACGATAGATCAACCCGGAAATTCACGAATTCGACGCCGATTTTCCTCGGCTGTGTAAGAAATGTTGTAAACTCGCGAAGATTGGCGTAGGCTGCGAGGTCACTTGATCGCTTATTGACCACTGTTGACTCGTGTTGACACCACAGACCTTAGGTGGATAAATATACCGTCGAGGCGTGGGTCAAGTGGATATCTGCACGGTGTTCGCCCACATCAGGTTGAAATTACCGCGGAACTCTTTGCCCTGAAAATCTTCTACGGCGACACGTTTCGAATACCTTCGAAAATCTTCTGCTGGAGCTTTCTCTGAGAGCTTTCTTCAGGCTTGCAAATTTCTGGGGAGATTTAGTTCGCGGTAGAAGAATGAGAATAATAGGTCGTTTGCAGAAATTGTGGGAGAAGAGTGTTAACAATGTTGTAACTACTATAAGATATTTTATAGAAATATTGCAGCACCTTAGAAGTGAAATCGCGCATTGAAGGGGAAAAATGATTAAAGTTTGGTTAGAGAGATTGACATGTGCAAATTTGTGCAACACCAATTTTCTTGGCGAGCAGTGTATTTTCTATTTGACACTGATCTGTGTGCGCTAGTTGATAATAGAGATTGTAGCTTCACGTTTAAAATATGTACTGTCACATGTTTCATTTTTTCATTTATTCGTATAACGAACGAAGCAATCTGATTTTGTGATACCGAAACTACAGTAGAATTCCGATAGACCGGCACGTTGGGGATTTTGGCAGTGCCACGTTATTAAATATGCCGGATTATTACAGTGCGGTAATAAACGAGAGAAAAAATAATTTAAAAAACGGCCATAGTTAATACAATAACGTAATTTATCGACAAAAATAAAATACATATACACAGAGTGGGTCACATAACACAGGCCATTTAATTATCTTTTCTACATAACTATGGTAGTATTAGAAAATTTTTACGATTTTAAAGGGTGAACAAGATGGAAGAGAAATTTTGGCAAAAGTTGATAAAAGCTAACACAGCACGGACCATTTTTCTTTTGACATATAAGTTTTGACTTAGATATTGCTGAAGGTACATTTTTAAGTAATACGCGCTTTGAATTTTGCGGCTGTTTTTTTTTTGGTTCTTGAGACACGCGAATTTGTAAACTGTAGGAACCTACTGATTTCAAATAGAAAGGGTTTGTGTTAGGCTAGGTTAGGGTAGAATTTCTTTGCGGAAGTGCCAACGCGTTTACTTTATAGCCAAAATCTTGAATATGTATGTCGAGATTAAGGTCATAGAGATTAAATTTCTTTTTGTAAGAATATTATTTTTACAATATTTCAAAATCGCGCATCTCAAGAACCAAAAAAGAAACCGCCGCAAAAGTCGCCTTTACAATATATGTCAAAAAAAAAAAATGATCCATCTTCCACTTTTTTAGTTTGATTAAAAATTTTCCAGACCAAGGCTAATTTGAAGTCGTATTATTATGCATTTTTAAATGCGCATCAATGTCTGCTGCAACATACGGTAGAAAAAAATATTTGCATTCCTGTAAGAAAACAGATGACCTTGAAAACAAAAAAAAACCAGAAAATTTGTCTTCCATCTTATCTACCCTTTGAAACCATTTAAAGTACAAAAATGTTCTCGTAGCACCATAGCTAAAGAGAATAATCAAGTAGCCTATTTCACGTGGCCCAACCTGCATAAAACAGAAAATAAAAACCTAATAAAATTCTCTCAATCTATCGTCATCGTCTGATCACTACTGGCAAAAGAAAAGTGTTCTCGAAAAATTCTTGAAATACGTAATTCGTGGTTAGAGTCCTACCTAAACTACACATTTGTCTATCATTAAGTTCTGTCGATTATTTCTTCAACAAGATAATCGTTCCGCAGAGAAGAACAACCGAACGAATTTCGTCGATGCAAGTTCCAAATATAAACAGAGTAAACGATCAAAATTATACTCAGACAACGCATTGTAGCATTGCAATTTGGCGAGGAAAATGGATGTTCCGATACACGAAGATCCGCACAGTAGCGTTGGAAGAGAGAACGAGCAAGAAAGCATCAATTTATTTGGATGCTTAGCAAAGAAGAAGCAGCAATTATGATATTTGTCCCCATTAGGTGAATTGGGGTGGCGACTTGCGTGACCCCAACTGATCGTGGCGGTCCGCTAACTCGCGCAATGGGCCCGGGGTCAAATAAGAGCGCTTCTCTCTTCATTCATTTTATTTCTCCTCTTGTCCGCCGAGCCCCACCTTTCTTTCTCTCCCCTCTGCCCTCTCGGCCTTTCAAATCTTCGCGTTTCGTCGAATGCGAGGATCCGTTTGCATCTACACCGCGTCTGTCCAACACTTATCGAGTCGGGCACCGCATGCCTCGATAAATTGGGTCAAACGAATCAGCAAGTTGGTTAAGCGTGACGAAAGCAATCATCTAGCGAAAGATAATTTTGAAAATGCCTCAGATGCATCTTTTAACGATTAGAAATGCTTCTTTCGTATCTTTCTTCCGCGGTCGATTTATCAAGTAGCCAAATTTATCGAGTAATCGAAAATTTTCAAGTTTATTGCGGAAGAAATACGAATATTGCAGCAGAGAATAAAGGACGTATGTATTATACGTATTTATGAATGACGATGAACTGTGCGTGCCTCCATTGTACTTAGTTCAATCTGCCACGTGATACTCACGTACTTACGTACTCGATACGGAAGAGCAAATTGTTTACACGTCCCAGTTAAGTTGCCTTTACAAACATCTGTCATTTTCATACTCTGATTACTACGCCCACTTGTGTTCATCTATCTCGCGGAGTAGTAACTGCGTGAATAGAACCGAGCAGCCTTCGAGCATCTGTTTGTTTAATTTTCTATCGCTGTATTTTTTACTCGGTACTGCCTTTAGGATGCGATTAACACTTGAGTTCTGGACTGCAATGCTTAGATTTGAAAGTATTAGTTTTGACGTATCGAATTCGTCTATAATCACAGTTTTAAAGGGCTGGTCGGGTAATAACACCTGTTTGGACTTTGTCGTAAGCCATTTTTAAGTTATCAATATTTAGTCGAGCGTTTGGAGCAGAGAGGTGGAAGTAAGAATGAAGAGTGTTTGAATTAGAGAAATAGGCGCGTGATCAGATTTCCGTGTGAATGTCGAGAACGAGAACGATGTCGAGAAGAAATATTAAATAGTTAATTTCTGAGTTTCTTTGCTTACGATGATAATAAATATAATAATAAAAACGAATTTTTAGTCGTGGTTCGTTTTATTTTTGTGAAAATTTATGCTTCGTGTCATTTTCAATAGTGCAAATATGTATGCATACATATATCGATAAATGCCCCGACATTCTATCAGAATTACAATTCCACGTCCCCACCTCTCACCCAAGAATACATACCATATTCTACACAAAGACTCACCGGACTCTTTATGGGAAATTTAACTCCTTAAATCGTTTATGCACCAACGCGAACAAATTTTGCAATAATCTTCATTTTTTCGGGATTTCTTATCTATCGTTTAAGCACTCTGTTCTGACCGCTGTAAATAATCCTTAATTTCCTCTTTGTCTCGCGTGTTATTCTGTTATTTTTCTATTTTCTCAATTTATTCTATTTCATTTCTTTTTCTCTTCTTTGATTTTCTTCTTTAGTTTGTACTGTACATTATACTACTGCTCTGTGTGAATTTCAACGCCTGCATACTAAAGATAATGGTCATACCAAAGAAATAGGAAAAATTTGTGGATCGAGAAGGCGTTTACATTTTCTTTTTCTCAAATTTAAACGTTTGTTGATAATATTGATCTAAATTATGAAATTCGACATGAAAAACTAAAATATAGCTCACTTTATACCTACTCGAAGCAATAATTCTTCAACTATACAAACATCATATAGGTACCTGTAATGTTCCAGTGTTTATTTAATAAAAATATGATTGAATTTCGATAAAACAACACCTATACATAAAATTGTGCAAAATTCAAATCATAAGAAGGGAAAATTGAGGAAAACGAATGTACACAAAATTCAAAACCTTTAAACCCAATGTGCTCCCACGAAGCTTCGTTCATAACGTTCTCAACTTAGATCAAACGAACGAATTCTCCTTCGCCCTCTCACTTGGACAAAATTCACCACCAAACGAGCGTAAACAAACGAAGAAACTTTTGGAAGTAAGCATTCCTTCGTTCACTCTAAACGCACCTTAACAGAATTTCGAAACCGCGGTCACCGGGGGTCAACGTCCTCTCGTATAAATTTCTTTTACCCCCCAACGAGTAAGGCTCGTGATTCGATAAAGCGTGGAGAGCAGACCGTGAGCGAGAAGCAAAGTTGGCAGAAAACCGCTAGCGCGACAGTAGACTATTCTTCGAAGATCGAAGAGGGAGAAGATTTGAAAGGAGTGCGACGTAAGTATATACCGACATATAGCCGGAAGAGGAGGCTATCGTGGAGAGGGAGAGAGGGAAGAGAGCGAGAAGGAGAGAGCTGTGAGGCATGGGATAGAGAAAGAAGCGAAAAGCAGGGTAGAAAGTGGTTCCGCCCGATTCGTACTCCTAACCAGGGGGATACGCGTCTGATTCGTCGGTCGCAATTGGTGGAGGCGGTACAGACAGGTATCCATATCCGGTATGGGTTGGGTTACGGTTGCTCTCCTGCTCACCCTTATCCTCTTCATCCTCTTCCTGACACGGATGCAGGCGTTATGTAGTATACTGTCGACAGGTCTCACCTTCCTTCTGATTCGTTCGGAGTTTGTTTGGTTTTAACAAAGCTGATGTTTCCCAACCATGGGAATTCCCCTTTCATTCGTCGTAAATAATTATGGGTAACTTCTTATGGGCACTATTGTATTGTAATTTGGTATATGCAGTAGAGCTTCGATTACGCGAGGTGGCGTGGATCGAGCCTACCTCGAATAATCGAAAACTGGGATAATAGGGAAGGATCGATGGGTGTTCATAAGTCGCGCAAGAAAATCATAAAAAACATTTTGATAATGTAACATTGTACTATTTATTAAGTAGTTAATATGAAAATGCTTTTTATGATTTTACTGCACGATTTATGAACACCCATCGACCCTAAAAAATAATGTCATTTTTTCATTTTATTTAAGTTCAAAGCACCTCGGACAAACGGGACTCGGATAACCGAGACTCCACTGTAGTTGTGAATATACATTTCTAGGTAATTTATAAACGAAAATCATTTTTAATGGAATATTAGCGTTCTACGTTTTGCGTTTACTCTGCGTGGTCAGTGTGCGTTTATCGTTTTATGAGGATCTACGGTAGAATTCCGATAATCCGGCATTTGATGGTTTGAGACATGTAGTCCTAACCACGAATTTTCCAGAATTTTCTATGTACCGTACTTTTTCTTTTTGCTATGTAATTTAATAGATGTAATGTTTTTTTTTTATGTTCTTTATTACTGCTCTCGTAAAGGATAGGGTAGTTTGCTATAGTTTTCGTTAATATTTCTTCCTTCTTGGAAGAAAACTGAAATTTGATGGATACGACTTTTTTTTTCATTATCTTTCTCGTTTTTACCGCATTGCGCAGATAGTCCAATAATCCAGCACTGTCGAAGTTCCGAGCTGAAAATAGGAATTTGGAACCTTCCTGCTACTGAAGAAGCTGCCATAAAATTTTTCCCAGACACGGGCTTCCTTCGTACATTTATGAGAATTTATTTTGACATTTCTGAATTTATTTACGGCACATTATTCTCATATATTCGCTACGTAATATTTTTCGTAACTGTTAGAATTTATGGTAATGAATTGAAAGATATTATTTGAATTATAAATACTTCTTTATTTTTATACGCGAGGAAGGCACGTCGCTACGCAATTAATAAAACAAACATCACTAATCAGATGGTTACTCTGTTATTTTTCTATATATGTTTATATCAATCTGTCTCAGTATGTTGATCATTTTTGCTGTTACTATTACACAGACACACGCTCATTTCTCCAACTAATCCAGCAGTAACGACGAAAAAATGGACCAGGTCAAAATGACACGTTAGTAACTATCCAAAAGTGAATTTGTCGTTAAAAAGTTTCTCTCGCATAATGGGTACTTATCAAATATAAACTTTCTTCACTTTCTTCTTTTGAAGTTGCTAATGGGTCACATTTGACCCGACCAGTCCTAGTGTTAAAAAGTGATGGTCAATTTCGATAATGAACTGTACGAAAGTACAATGGGTGAAACGAAAATATTTGAGAGGTAGGAAGAACACGAAACCGTGGAAAATAAAACGGAGACAAACAAGACTAAAGAAAACGGTAGTTGTGGTAGCTCAGTTCGTAGCTGCGTTCTAAGTAAAGTACGGTTCTGATTTACGGTGTTTACATCGGTAATCCTTTTAATGAGAACTCATAGCCAGACCTCTTGTGCATTCCTTTGGAAGGGTGAAAAGAACGGCAATTGCCTTGGCGACCATTGAATGACAAGCAGGGCGGAGCAGCGTTGTGGTTGCATAGATTAGCGCCTGCGCGTACAACACTCATTAGCGGATTTATTGCCCGTTTTCTCGTTAAAACCCCATTGACTTGCAGCCCTTGCCACGCCTACTTCCATCACCCGAGAAAATCTCTTTAGTCCTTGTGGCCGAACAGTTTTGTTACATCCACGTTCGTACGAACGTTAGATCAACCGAACTCTCCTTTCGTTCCGTTACTGCAAACACTCAGTTTACCCCTTTTCACAAATCTTTCGTATAGATACGAAACGGCGTTTCACATTTTTCACCCTGCCATTTGCAGTATAATTCGATAAATTTCAGATATTTGTATAAATTAATATTCGAACAATCTTTGAAACAGTACGACTTGTTTAAAATTGGACCAAACCGCTTGAGTCTTTTTGAGAAGCTGCAACGATTAGTTTGCTAGATTTTGAGAAAATTGCTATTGATCGGAATTGCCAAGAAAATTGTAAAATTCACGTTTTACAATTTTTTTTATCTGAGTATATTATGAAAATTTAAAACATACGTTTCGTAGATTTATGTCATATAGGGTAATTTTGGGAGAGGCGCACCATGTTTGTTTATAACAGCACTGAACGATCCTCAGCTTTTTCCAGCTGCCATTATCGTTAGTCTTGTTTATGAAGGCAACTTCATTCGGAAAAACGCGTCTGTTGTATTATTTACGTGCAATAAATATATAAAAACTTCTCTGAATTTCTGACAAAATATTTTTGTAAGCGTAATTATTATTGCATAGCTTTAACTATCATTATTGATTTAAATAGCGGCAGTAGTTCCTTCTTGACGATTCTTCGTGGTATTTTGACAAGATTTTTTGTACAGGTGCATATCTCCCTCAATTTAGGGACAGATGCATCGTTAATTTAACTTTGTCCAAGATATGCTTAGGGTAATCAAAAGAAAGCAAATGCTCCTGCTAGAGCACCGTGGACGAAAGAACAACTAAGAGAAGCTATATTTCAAAACAAAAAAGTAAAAAAATGAGTCTAAATAAATGCTGCGTGCAAAGAAGATTTAGATTAGGTGATACAGTGAAACAAGGCTTAGGACCAGCACCAATGCTTGCTTTTGAACAGGAAAATTTTTCTGAAAATGTATTCTTCGAAAAGAAATGAAAGAGGTGCGTCTCTCCCTAGGGCCTGGAGAGAGATGCACTTTTTCAATCATTCTTAAAAAGCAAATTAGAGTATTAAAATAAAGATTTTATAGACTCCATGCTATATTTTGGTACAGAGATTGAACCAAATAATTAAACTATACTTACCCATACTTTCCATTGTTTCTATTTAAAATTTTATAAACAGAAGACAAAATGTGGCGCGTCTCTCCCTAAATTTCATCTACCATTTCTACGCAAAATTCGACACTACTACTGTTCATCAACACAAAAACAGGAGCGGGAGCAATAATTAGTAAACAATCCTTAAATTTAATTTTCTCAAAAACTGAGCCATTTACGAACAAATTTCACTCGACATTCTCCACGTAGAATCACCCCTTCCTCGGTCGTACCCACAATACTTGGACATCCTGCATATCTCCATCAGGATTACCTTCACCAAGGATTACGTCCTACTTAATACCATGTTTTTGTTTGCATCCAACCCTTTGCTCTGTCCGGCGAATCGATGAAAATTCGATACGCGGTCAGAATTAGCCGGCCCTCCTCCAATCAATGCCGCAGCCTAAACACAACATTGAAGGAACCGTTATCGGAGGAGGCTAACATCGCCGGGGGCCAATAAATCATGTTGCGGTTAAGAGCTTCACAGTTGTTTGGAGGAACGATGAAAAGTTTGTATCAGTGGCACCGTGGGAGACGGAAATTTCTCGTAATCCGTCTAATTGACAAGTTCACCGTATCTTTGCTCGCTGGTGTATCCACGTTTTCATGGAAACAGCACCACCTTACCCCTTCTACTTATCTGTCTGTCCGTCAGTCCGTTGTTCACGAAACCGTGTATAATTTGGACAGTCGTAAATTACGAGTTTCTTGAAAAGAATCGGTCGACGTAGGAGCTTCGCTGAGACGTTTCCTTGCGATTTGGAAGTTAGCATTTCGATGCAAAGCGGTAATCCCGTTTCTTTTGTTTCTCAATGGCAACGCAATACGCGTAAAGATTAGCCGGTTAATCCTTGGCGTTCGAGACCTTGTTCAGGTCACCTGTTTTGTTCAACCGTTGAAATATGCGTCAGTTGCGGTTACATGAAAACTTTGATCCACTTTAAACTAGAACGAAGTAGATTTACTTGGACTTAAGAATGAGACTAATGCGTTAGCCTGTTTCTGCGGCTTAAACATTTTAGGTAGAACACCATGTCCTCCCTTTGCCTTGTGTGTTTTGTTGTATGGTTGTTAGGAGACATTTAATCTGTACACAGTGAAGTGTCGTCTTTAAGTGTAACGTTAAGTAATTGTTCCTTTTAATTCTGATTAATGTAGGTGATTTGCTAGAAGAGGAATGCAAGTGACGGAAGTAAGTTTGTCAGGAAATAGGTTTGAAACTTTTTGTGGTAGAAGGTTAATAATTACTTAATAATTTAGCAATGAAAATATTTTGCTTGTTTTATAAATTAGCCAACTGTCTTTGGGTTTTGCGGATTACTGATAAAATATTGTTTAAGTGTGTTGCTGTTAGAGAAAGGGTTAAAGCAGTTCTATTACTCTTGTTAAGTAGTATAATTTTAATTTGAATTTTAGAGACGCTCTTTCAGATAAAAGTAAAGATTTTTTTTTAATTATTTAAAAATTCACGATTTCTGAAATACCTATGTTATTCTGCCAGTAAATTTCAACTTTTTTACTTCTGGAACATTAATATTTTATGGTTTACGTAGTCACGATGAATTCCAAGTGGAAATTGAGAATTTTTGGATTCCTTGATTTACACATTTCTGCCGCAATGAAAACGAAACGTTATAAAATTAGGTTTCAATATTATAAGGCAATTTTTTAAAAATTAGCTAGCGATAAAAAATTACTATCCTTCGTTGAACCATTTGTTTTAATAATCTACAAAATTAATTTACCGTCCCGAATTCAATGCACCATGTGTCAAAAAAATAGGATCACATTGGAATTTCTGTCCAAATTTTTATTCGAAATTTTATGCAAAAGTATTCCACGTTTTATCGTTCATCGTACTTATTTACCTTGCGTTAAAAAAAACTGAGCCGTTTATTTTGAAAGTGGAATAAGTCCATTTTGTGTTCTGACCATAAATTGTTTACAGATAAGAAGATCACATCTGTTATCATTAACTTAAGTTTCTTCGAAAACAGACTTGCCCCACTTTCAAAATAAACGACTCAATTATTACACTCGACGACCCTTATTGCAACCCAGGTAAGTAAGTATCGTGAACGATAAACCGTGCAATACTTCTGCAGAAAACTTGGAGTAGGTAAAGATTTGGACAAAAATTCCCATGTGATCCAATTTTTTTGACACGTGGTGCATTGAATTCGGGACAGGCGTCGCGACTCATAGCTAAAAACTCGCAGACGAGTTCCTGTCTGAAATGTCTGGCGTTTCAATAATGGGGACATATTCGTCGTCGAGTGGAAAGAGCTTGGAAATAATATCTAATGCACGTGTGTGCACGCGTGAGTGAACGCATGAAAAATCCTGGCACACCGTACAAATTTAGCTCTGTCTCGGAATCACCGGTCTCTTCGATCCTTCCCGACCCCTCTCGAAAACGAGAGACATCGTATTCATGAACGTCGAGTTCGCCATCCTCGAGCTACGTAAATTCGATCGAAGGGGTGGCTTCTTAGAACTGGAAATCACTCTGACGTTCTTGTCGTGCATTTTACTCTTCGTCTTCTTTATGTTATACTCTTCCCCCGATCTGTATTATTGGAGTTCCCTATTATTTAGCGTTGTACTTTCAACGGTTCCGAAACGTTTAGCAATCTACAGGTACGAAGAAGATACGGTAGATGAATTAGAAATTAATATTGAACGAAATGCAATTCGTGGTGAAGTAGGATAAAGGATGTTTTCATTTGAGCCACTTGGAAGCCAAAATGACTGTCTCTGTAGATTGTTTTATTTGGGAAAAGTTAAG
Source organism: Habropoda laboriosa (assembly GCF_001263275.1). Taxonomy (NCBI): domain Eukaryota; kingdom Metazoa; phylum Arthropoda; class Insecta; order Hymenoptera; family Apidae; genus Habropoda; species Habropoda laboriosa. Next base: position 69,916 of record NW_017101298.1, read on the forward strand.
CACCAAGCATGTGCTTCGATATTAAAATTGGCAAAGTATGGAAAAGTGGAGTTAATCGTTTTTTGGTGTTTTTATTAGCACGGAAATGGTGCACTTAACTTTTCAATTTGAAAAATCGGATTACGTTGAAATATTTAACCTTTGTTCGGAAATTGGGTCAATTTGACCCAAAATCAGGTCACAAATTCTTTTCCCTGAGAAACTTTTTCATATCCATTAAATATCTAGTATACATTAATAATCTGTACAAAAAAGAAGAAAATTTGTACGATTTATTTCACGGAAATCGATTATATTTTTCATGCACACTTGTGGAATTTATGAGTCAATTTGATCCAATAGGTACAGTAACTTTTGTTACGTTTCTTTTTCTTTTATTTTCCATAATATAACTAATACAACCATTATGGGTTCAGTTTGTGTCTTCTAAAGATTTGTGTATAGGTATAAAATTTTTTTAAACTTTAATATTAAAATTACATCGTACAAATTCAATAAATCATCGCAATATTAACTGGAACAATTAAACGAACAGAGTCTTACTTTTTTAAACTTCATTCTTTCAAATATATGATATTGGGTCAATTTCATCCAAAACTTGTTCATATAACTTTACAAACTCCGTGCAAGGGCTAACTACAACGCTCGCCGAAAAAATTGCAACACCTAGAAATTAGCTTTGCACAAATCTAGAAATCACATATGTTTTTCGGGCTACTCTGAAGACAAAATGGCCATTTTAACCAAATTTAAAATTACATTTTAATCATTTTCCCTTTCCACACCCCAAAAAAATACGTGCAAATTTCAGATTTGCGCGAATTCGTTTTCCAGGGCCTGCAAGTTTTTTTAACCATCGATGTATTATAACGTTACATACGTTTTCCAAACGCACATTTCCTTAACGTTAAAAGGGAGAAAAATACGTAGAGAAGTATGAGGAAAAGTTTGTCGATTCGAAGAAGCAGCATGTATAAGTGTAAAAGCTGTAAAGGTTCGTGAGCTCGACAAGGTAATTAGTACTAGCGAATAATTCCATTCGCTGCGTGTAATTCTATTAAGGCAGTCTTGAGCAGCCAAGAGAGCGTACGTCCCCAAGGAGGACGTTTCAAAAGTGAAAAGAGACGCGGTCGTGATCGACTACCTGCGAACCCGTAAAGTCCCACGATCTCTGTACTTGAAAAGCCAGGACCCGTGAAGAATCGTTCAGGTAACTACGGCTGAGGAACTTGAAAACGCACAGCGAACTATAAAGGTGTTAATACGAGGATAATTGATTAATACGAATTCACCGCTAGGAGAGAAAATTATGTGCGATTAAGCACGCGTCTTTCAACACCACCGGGGACGATCCGATGGAAATTTCAAGTAGAACTTTTTGCCCCTCGACTGTGCATCTTCCATTGAGAAACGTAAATCGTGTATACTTACCTACGTTTAGTTTCTCGACGCGTTAAACAATAAACCTGCTCGCAAGCCAAAGTGGTTAACTTCACTTTGTGAATTTTTTTTGAATTTTAGTGCCGAAGCACTTGGTTGAAACTTACATTTTTATATTTAAAATCAATTTCCTTAATAATTACGCTTAACACCGGTAAACGACAAAAATTTTGATGGCCAAGTTTTATGAAAATTTTGAATAATAAATAATTGATTTCAGAAGCCAATGCGATTAACTTTATACTCTAAAGTAAATCGTTGTAACAATGTAATTCAGACGCTTATTAGAATTCAGCTAAGTAATTTTTTAATGCAACGGTTAATAAAAAATATTTATATTTGATGTATATAATTTTATAAATAAATGGCTCGTATAATAAAAAGATCTTTTGTACTTTTTGTTCGAGCAACGTTAGATAATATTTGTTTGAAAAGGAGTAGACGGAAGGTGAAAGACGGTTGATTTTTTATCGATGCACCTCATAAAGAAACGCTCCGGGAGAATTTTTTTTTTTAGAAAATCGCAAGGTGTTTGAAAATCTAGAATTCCTTTCGATACTTCGGAAAATTTGAGCTCCTTTCAATGTTCAAGTCAGTTCAATACGATTACATTGGTTAAACCTTTTCTAATCGCTCCACGTAATCCTTTCACACGGCTTCTGTGGATAAAGCTAGCAAAAAATCACCTATTATAGGAAGAAAAATGGGTGGTGGTGGTAAAACGCAGGACTGTTCCTTGACGCTAAGGTGCCTTCAGAAAGGATGAACGCAATAGTGCATGCGCCTGTAACCCTTAAGAAAATCCGATCTATCCAGTAAGCGTATCATACACCTTTCAAATCATATCATCGCTCTACCGTTGCAATATTAGAAGATTTTAATAAAATTATCGCATAGACAAATTTTTGTTTAGAACATTTTACAATAAGATTTTTCTTTGGAAAGTATTATTAAACTTGAACAATGTCACGATTTGCTTTATGCTATTGCTGTTATCTTATTCCCACGATATCGGTCTGTACTGTTGCTTTCTCTTATTCTGTGTTTAATTTGAATGGTTTCATAAATAAGGATATTAGTAGGTTCCTACTTTTTCACCCATTTGCATAATTGGAAAAAAATGAAAAATAGGCTTTTACCGCGAAATTTTAGTAGTCTGCAATTATTCACTATACGTATGTACTTTACATTTTCTAATAGACACAAATTCACTTGCAAAATTACCTATCGATAAATAACAATATTTCCAAGAAGTTCTTGAAAAATTCTTTTGAAAAAAAAAAAAAAAAAGAAACAGTCTACTTGGTTGTAGGTACTAATTTAAGGGAAGACGAAATTACACCTGTCCAACAATGTATACTTCTTTATTTGATTCAATACACCATATAATCGAATGTAACCGTAATGACGAACATACGTAAACCATTCTGATGACACCAGCAATTTTTTAGCGAATCATACAGTGTAGGCGAGGGGCTCTCTATAAAATGAATAAAATATTTTCCTGTTCCGCATTTTCTTTAAACAGGTGTGCACCTATACTAACCCGTGAAAATGAATCATCGATTCGTACAGATGAATGTTTAACGATGGACATACACGTTTGTATATACACTGTATCAATCGTGGATAGTCCTATTATTTTCAAGCTTGTTTATATTTCCAATTGCCGTTACCCGTTTCAACTGGGTTTTTCAAATAAATACATTTGTCAGTTTTTATTTCCATGTATATCCGAACTGAACCAGCTAAAAATGTCCAATGCAAAGAATATTCTCGTCACCGGTAAATAAAATTCTGCAACAAAACATGATAATTTTCAAACAATCTGCATATCGTCGGTTTTTTATAGATTTTTCAGGAAATCAGTTGGATAACAATGAAAACATTTTTCTTCTTTTACAATTTAATCTGTTAGTCTTTAGGAGCTGAGGATCTATAATAAAATATAATATAATTGATGATCTATAATAAAATATAGTTTGTGTTTTACTATTTAAAAGCAGATTAAAATTCCCGTTAACTAGTATAAATTTAACATTAATTTTAGTCACGCTCTTTCAGGCAACAATAGTTGAACATTTGTTACGATATCTTCATTTCAATTTTCTGCAGATACCTCAAAGTAAACAATAACTTTAGACGCGTCACTCTTCCAGCAGACCCATGATACGTGATTTAATTAAACGAAAGCTTCAGCATCGGAAGATGGGAAAACGATGCAAAAAAAAAAAAAAGAAGGAGGGGAGAATTGAAGAGGAAGAGGCGATAAAACAGCGACAGCTGTTCCGTTGGTGATCTATCGAGTTGGTAACACGGTGGTATAGCTCCGTGGTATCATAACACCAAACGCCTATTTGTTAGACGATAAATATGTAACTGTAACACAATGTCCCTCATCCCCTGTTGAAGCGTAACCAGCCCATCCTGTCCTTGCGTTTCGAGGGGGTTTCCGTACGAAGTGTTAACCTTCACCATGCCCGTGACTGTGGGTCGTGGTGCGCGACATTAAATCATACACGCTCGCAGCCGCATTTTCGACAGCTACTATTCGCTGTGTGTCACACGCGCGCCTTTACGCGTGTGCATGCGTGTAACTCCCAGAAGGTCACGCTACGCGACCCACGGGGATAGGTAAATGGAGACAGATGGTATCCGCGAAGTCAAAAGTTCCCAAATAAGAGCTCACAGCTAACAACATCGAATAGATACGGGAAATTGGTTCGCGATTGTTTACGTTAGTCCGCGCCGCTAAGATGTTGTATAGAGGGTGTCTCAGTTTTTTCCGATGAAACTTTGCCGGTAGATGTCTGCTAAATTAACAAATGACTTAACCTCAACGACTGCCTTGTTTGTGCTCAATTTTTCATATCCGAACTGTCTAAATATATATACAGGGTGTCCCAATTTTTTTGGATCAAACTTTGTCAGTATGTTCTATGGGCATAAGTAAGAAAAAAATGTTACATAAACACAGGTCGTTTGAAGCTTCGTTAAATAGTTATAACGAAAATGGTGACGAACTTACGGTTACTACGATGCAGAACAAAAATGGCGCTGGTAGATGTTACAGTCGACACTTTCAACGACCTCAGATCGTAAAAACAGCTTGCATAAACAGAATATCGCTGATCTATTTCTACTTTGTATCATAACCTCGCATACCATTCCCTTCGTATTTCGTATTATTGTTATAAATTTTTAATAAAGCTTCGTACGACCTATGTTTATACAACATTTTTTTCTTGCCTACGTCCATAGAACACACTGACGAACTTTGATCGGAAAAAACTAGGACACCCTGTATATATCTTTACCATGTAACCCAAATTTACATTCTATTTGGTGTTTCTGTGATGTTGTTCGATGCACAGATCGATCATTCGAAAGTAGGTACGAAAATAGTGTTTTAATAAAGTTCTGCGACAGAGGGACAATGTAACATGACGCACGATATTATGGCAACTTGCGTTTTGAAAAATAAAGGAACAATCAAATTCTGATTGTACTGTAAGCTTAATTCGAACTCGAGAATTGTTAAAATTCCTGAGAATAATACAAGTAGGCTGCACGCTGGTGGACAGAATATTGACAAAGAACCGTAACGTTTGAAAAAGGGCAGTGCGTTTAAGTAAACAGCGGTACATTTACCTGAAAAGGTCTAATTAAAGGCACCGATTGCCGTCGTCTTTAACTTTTCATACACGTGACATAAGGCAACACTGCAAGTCGAGACTGTATGTTGATGATCGATATAATGCCACTTTGCATTTACTATTAGTGGTCCAATGTTCGCCGACTGTCTCGTCGTTGCTCTTAAAACTCGTTGCGCAGTTTGGAAAATATCGTCTTCTCCCTCGATGGGTAATAATCTGAGTGTCAATGACCTGTTCACCGATCACGAGAGAAGGAAAATGTCAAATTTAGATGTCGAATACGTTCGACGCAAATAAATATTATTTTGATATTATCCTTGTGAAATTTGAACAAATTTAACAACAATGTGCTGTATCGTTAAATTAAGCTAGGTACTACTCAGCAAAAAGGTTTCTGGAGCACGGAGATAATTATGCATAGCACAATAAAAGAAAGTGTACATTTAGGGAATAATAATCCTTTCTCCAAGGAGTTGAACCAGTAGAACAAATCTTGCCACAGAAAGTTTCGTGGGAAATTTGAGATTTTTCAGAAGTGTATTTATCAAATAAAATATCGTCTATCGTAAGTACCTATTACTGCTTCTTCTATTTCTCTCCAACATTTACATCGTACATGGATGAAACTATATTCTTCTCACCGGTGATATTAGGTAGACATACAAATTAATTCGACGCCTTTTCTCACAAACTTGGAAGTTTATTTTAAAAGAATTAAAAACAATTTTAATGTTCAAAATAATCTCCGTTACTTTCAATGATCAGTCTCCCATTTATCGTAAGGAATTCCTTGTCTGGACGAACTTTTCGTAATCTTGATATTTCTGAAAAGAAGAACTTTCGGAACTTTGACAAAAATTTAAGTATCTGTAACATTCATCCCCTTAAAATAAATCACTTTTTCTGTAGGTAACAGAGACGAAGTGAAGCATTTGACATTTTGCAAAGGAATAGTATATTACTGCACTATATTTTAAAGCACTCAATGTATCACTTATAGTTCCTATCTTTTCGTAATATTCTATTCATCACGACGCGACATTACCACGTGACCCCTTGAATTTATGTTAATAACATTACATTCTAGCGAAGTTTGCTTTGGCAAGTGTATCATTAGCCACAAAGCATACCGGTACTTAAAGTTACCGACTACACCGGTAAGTGGACCGTAACACTTTATTAACAAAATATTGAGACAGTCGAATGGTAGGTAAGAGTAGAATGTATGTACTATGTTCTTTTCATTTGTTCATTAATATTGCGTATGAAATTAACAAATGATCTACCTCGACGACTGTCTCGTTTGTGTTCAATTTTTCTTATCTAACCCTTGTGTAGGCAAACACAATGTTCACAGTTTGTTTCGAGCTTTAATATCTAAAATTGTTTGCATAAATTTTTATTCTGCAAACGTACCTATCGACGTAAAAATGTCCAAAAAATTGGGATCCGAGGCGATTTTACGATACTTTCACAAGAGCATAAAAAATCGTTAAAGGAAAATATAGAAATTTGGTACTCGGTTGCCTACACAAAGTTTGAAATATCTGAATACATATACAGGGTGTCCCAGTTTTTTTCTATATGTAAGAAAAAAGTGTTGTACGAATATAGGTCGATTGAAGCTTTGTTAAAAAATTAGAACAAAAATAGGGAATACAAAGGGAACGATAACGATCTTGCGGTTTCTACGATACAAGACAAAAATGGCGAAGGTGCATTCAACACCTTCAACGACCTCAGATCGTAAACTCAGCTCGTACAAACAGAACATTCTTTTCTTATCTACTTATACCCAGAGAACATACTGACAAAGTTTGGTCGGAAAAAACTGGGTCACTCTGTATAACTGAAAGTCTCTTAATAGTGTAAGTTCAATACTTACGATAAAATATTTGATTGATGTTTCATTGTGGTATGGTATTTGTCATACAAAGCATCAACAGCTACCTGTTATTATTTTTGACACGTTAGAGAAGAAGGTACAATTTGTTTATTGACGTCTGACCTGTCGTTAGATTTGGAACACAGAGAAAATTAATTTTTATGTAAAGATTCGTTTGAATTAACTCGAACAAACGTGAAATAATTTATTTAAAACCATCGAAGGAAATATTTTCTACATTGTCCTTACTGTTTGCACAATTACTTGCTTATGCTGTTCCAACTTACAATCAAAGAACTGTCACTGATTAAAAGAGAGAAAGAAGGGAAAATAATCGGTATGAAACGTTATAATACTTTCATATATAAGTAGATATTTATAGGTTGAAATTATGTCATTAACTAAAAGTATCTTATTATTGTCACTAATATGTGCAGCAATATAAAACAAAAACCTACAAAAAAGTGCTTTACAATTACATAAATTAAGTAATTCGTGCTTCAAGTGACAAGTTAAATATTTATAAATTTTCACTATCGACGATGAAACAAAAATTCATTTATTGTAAATAATATTGAAAATTCAAAACCTTTCGTTCCATCACGTGTACAACGATTTAAACGAAGATTTAGCCCAATAAATTTCTTTCGACTGTTCAACGTATAATACAATAGTTCCTTCGTACAGGGACAAATGCCCGTGAACTTTTCACTCGATGCATCGATCAAACAAGATTCTATAGCACGGCTATAGAATTGGCATACCAGTAGTATACGTACAAAACTTTCCTAATAATTATATTACAGCATGGTGAATGGTTTTCGTCAAAAGTAACTGGAGTAAAAAAGGATACAATGGATTAATAAAAAAAAAGTTCAAGTACAGAATTGTGTTAATTCTCGTTAACTTTCGTTGCAATACCTACCTACTATTATTTTCTTTGTAAAGATTCTCACGGAACATTTATTGAATATTAATTACAGGAGATGACACTGTCTACGCAGGGCCGGCCCTAGATAATAATGTATTGTACCACCTCTCGCCGCTATAAAGTTTTATTACCTGAAAAATTTGACTGACGATACCTTGATGCCTGGTCTCAACAGAAAAGGAATAACTGACTTTCTAATTATTTACTTTACAACTTCTTTTATAGTTTGTTACATTTGAATTTCACATAATTCAGACTAATTTGGCGATCTCTGAAACACTGCCGCCCCGTGCAAATGCACGTGTTGCACCGTCGGTAAAAACGGCCCTGTGTGTATAGTCGCATGCCAACGTATACCTGTGCTTATTGTTAGAGAAAACTGTTTGTTACCGAATTAATAATACCTTTTACCAAGTTGTTCTGCTACATCTTGAACACCGACGTATTATTACAAGACCAACCCCAGAAACCGGCAATATAAAGTAACACTTTTATTCATTTGGGTAGTATTTTTTTTAAATAAATATTTTGGTCAGTGTAAAATAATTAATTGTCAGTATTAAATCGCATTTGGTAGTACAATTTTGTTGATTTAGTCCGTTAAGTTAGATTAAAATACTGAACCAAAATATCTTCATTTTCTTCGTCATTATTTGTATTTTGATATAGGTATTGACGGCTCTGGCTGCAAATTATTTATTTTTTACTTAATCTAAAAATCCAGGACAATTGTATTTTTCATACATCTTATTCTACAAAACTGATAATACTAATCTTTGTCATGCTGCGATCCATATGCTAGGTGGCTGGTCTGAGAACGTGTTAGTACGTTGCTCGCTAGGTGATTGGAAAGAAGATTCACGTACTCCTACTCATTAATTAATTTATCTGGCATGATTTGTTGATGTTATGAAAAATATGTTCAATTTACAGACTTCACATTTTACAGTAAGTCCAAGTTTTCCAATACGTTCTACGGCCGACGAAACGAAAATGTCACACAAACATAAATTCTCAGTTTATAACGCATATAAACTATAAAGGAAGCAGTGTAGCTACGTATTTTGCTGTAATTTTTCAATCAAGCATTTATACACCCACGTTCACGTGACATTTTCATCTTATTCTCACCCGTAAGAATAGTTCGCGAGAAAACTCAGGGGACACCCTGTAGATATACAACGCTCGTATATTTCAATCCCTCTGAACGCTTTTCTTATATCGTTTCATACAATTTTGTCAATTTGTACGATGTGTGCAATCTTAAATCGCTTTGTTTCTCGTAGCAAGAAAATGTTGCAGGCATAGGTAGGTGCACTACTGCAACGTGACAAAAATTTATAAATTGAAATTCTATTTCAATCTATTAGAATCCATGTTTTAACGAGACTTCTTTAACACGTTTAGTGTCGCATCAATTTCACGTGACTTTCCACTCAAACCGCGTGGGCCACCGATGACCCACGTTATTGCATTCGTTATATATGTTATTATTTTCAATAGCAACGAATAAATTTAGTAATAATTTTTAATGATAATAACGAAAATATTTTCAGTAATAATGTAAAATTTTCTTGAATTGAAGATTCGCTAGCGAATTGAAAACGTATCGCTACGCTGCCTGGGTCATCGATGACCCACGGTATAATAATTACACTATACTTGATAATTATGTACCAGTTAAATAATATTGTGAAACATTTCTTACCCATATCCTACGGTCTGAGTGGAAAGTCCAGCGTGGGTCATTGATTACCCAAGAATTTCTTGGGTAGAAGAATTTCCACGAAGTTGTTATTCTTACGATGCACAAAAGAAAATTCGTTTTATCTGAATAAATATGTTATTCTTTCTAAAAAAAAAAACAAATACAAATCTTTTCTAAAAATTGTAACATACTGTTCTATAGTGTGAGTCGCTGATAACCCAACTTTAGCAGTTCATAGGACTTAAAATTTAATAAACGAAGGAAAGGAAAAGAATATGTTGTTCGTTGTTCCGTGACGTGAATTATTGCAACAGTATCGTATAAATGTTTCGTCATACGTGATCGATGACAGCGCAAGAGACGAGCTACAAAGCGTGCATACATCAACGACTCTGCATCCAGTCTGTCATTAGACCACAATCGGTAAGGACGCTTCCACTGTGGTTTCGTGCAACATAAAGACGGGTGATCCCCCGATGCTCTGGCTGTGGGAGTGCCTCCACCTGCCTTTACCACTGAATCGTTTGGCTAATGACGGCTCATCTTCAAACTCAATGTTACTACATTATTGGGGAGCTCGCATAGAACTGAGTAAATATCTAATACGGTAATAGGCCAAACAACTTTTGTCACGCCTATCTTCTTCACGAACGCTTGGCTTCCCCGCTGTATGAAATACTTATTTCTTAATAAATTACCCTACCGGACCTCACTTCCCCTTAGATAATTGATCGTCATTTTATCGTCGTTCCACGTTCGAAAATAGTTTGACGAAACACTTGAAACATCGTGATCTATATGTATATGTACTTTGAGAGAAACTTTCGATTTTACCTACTGCTCCGTGCTGCAAAAAGTTTAACGACAAAAGTGTCGCCTGTTAACGGTAAATGGTAGCTTAAGAAATGAGCAGTTATGTTTCTCGTATTTTCTCTAATTCTGAAATAGTTCACATTTTTCAATAATTTCAATCGTATTTACTGTAATGCACATTTTTTGCGCGAGGGAACGCTTTTGCGAGACTTATTTAACATATCGGAATTACTTTTTGCATTAACCTTGAAAAACGAAGACTTCAAGATTATTCGATAGAAATAATCCACCAAGTTTCGTCAACGGGACAAATTTCCTTTCGTTACAAATATGCAGAGTCACAAAAATTGATTCACTAATTTGCGCAAAATTGCGAACGGAAGGTTGAGGAAAAGAAACGAAACTCCAGAAAGGCGTTAGCAAAAAACAAAATTCGCGCCATGTGAAAATACTTTGCCGAACGAATTGCAACGACGTGACGCGTTGAAGAGATAAACAGACGTGTATTAATCGATAGATTAAAGGAGCAGACATGCAAAAGCATCTGGAACGATGAGAAAAAAGAAGTAGGTAGTCGAACTTTGTTTCACATCGATCAGACGCGTCGTTAAGAACGATCGCGTATTTTGTTAAACACCCTATACAAGGGAACGGCCGCGTATTCCTTGATTCACAGGATCCTCCGAATAAAGACATCAATTACGAATTAACGGTCAGAAGGGGCGGTTGGCAGCCATTCTTTTCGGTTGCTTCATAAATCCAAGTTCAGGATTCGGCACGGTTCACGACCACGGTCGGCTTTTCGGAGTTAATAACATCTCTATCAGCGAGAACCAGTAAAACGCGCTGTCCGCCGCGAGGATCCTAGCGAAGCGGTACCTTTGCATCATTTAATATTTAAAAACAAGCCATAAATATGTCGCCTCCGCGTGCTGGTCGTTTAAAACGCGACCGCTGGATTATGGTTGCGAACACGTCGTCGTCGCTGGTACCGCGCCAAAAGCAAGACGAATGCAATGTTGAAACGAACAAGGTGTTAATGACACTCCTGTGGTGTTGTCGCACCAGAGAACGCGAACGTAGCCCTCGCCACCCTATCGTGAAATAATATTTCGCTGGAATGCGTCGTTTTTGTTAACGAACTAACGAGTCAATTTTTATTGCAACTCAATTTTTTACGACTGTGCGTGTTTGGTGTTGCATAGTTAATGACACGCTATTAGGACCTTACTTTTATTATGGAAATAGATGTTTAGAAGTTTTATCGAAGTTTCCAGATTTCATTATTTTTTGCAGGATATTAATAATTATCCTTTGCTTTCTTGGTATTCGCAAATTCTGTTCCTTTCGTTATTATTTCTTCTATTTCATTCAAATTTCTCCCCACTGTATGGAATTTGTTTTTTTATTTTCCTCGTCACCTCTCTCAACGTTTCCAGTTGGTGCTCTTGCATTATTTACCTTTGTGTATGTATTGCAATTTATGTACTCCCTTTCGTTTTAATTTTCATGCATATCCATGTTTCGCTTAATCTTATTTATTGTCTCTACTATATTTGGATTATGTACACGTGTGACAGGCCACCTTTCTAGCTGTAGCGGTAGGAGAAAATTTTTGTACGTAATTTAAATGGTTTCAAAGGGTGAATAAGGTGTAAGAAAATTTTTTTTAATATTAATACGATCTTAAAATGACCATGAACTCTACAATATTTAGTCAAATGTAAAACTTTTCTTCATTTTTTGCCATTCCTTCCATAAAAAGGAATTGTCTTTATACTAAGAAATAAAGTATTTGGGAAGTTCAATTCCATTGTAGTAAAGTGAAAAAATTACGTCCACGTGATTGATACTGTTAGAAATAAAAATTCATTTATCAAAATGGATAAAAATCGACAGTTTTCGCTACAAATACCTTCATAACTAATAAGATTCAAGGATAGATTTATGTAACATTTTCTGTTCAAATTCATCCCAACCTCAGATTCGTAATTTTTTTCTCACCCGTTATATAGCACTCTATATATCAACCTACACTATCAAAGAAATGTGTATCCATATTTCGCGATACATTTTGTATCTTCACAAATTGTAAAGTTTTTTAACACGAAACAATATTGATATAAAACGTTCGAATGACCCTGTACGCTTGAATTAAATACCCCCCAAAAAAATCGCTCTAACAGAGAAATGCAAAAGCCTGTTCCCATGTGGATCCTACCACTAGAACTCTCGAGCGCTAAATGAAGGCATCAATTTGTTGTTTTTCATAGTAAACGGAGGGTTAAAAAGTAGGGATCTGTTCCACGCACCCCATTGCAAATGGTGGAATTATTTAGTGTTAGAAAACCGTGTATGGTCTATACCCACCGTGAAACCTCCCCGCCCAAACAGTGCGTTAACCGATGGTTTACGAGGCGCTAGTCTCTGACCCTGTTCTGGCAACCCTTGCCAAAACCCGTAACTCACCGGCAACCCTCTTTCACTCCGTTCCTGATCTAGTTATGCGCCCATTGTCGCCTATCCCCCGTATCATTCCACACATGCTCGATGCTTATTAAAAGTCGACTTTTCCTACTGTTTGAGGATTCCCTAAAAAGTTTATCTCACCCCTTCTGCAAGGAGGACTTTAAAAACAGGCCAATTTCGGCATAAGGCCGGAACGAAAAATTTTTTTACAGCATGATTCTACGTGCCCTAAGGAAGAAAAAATGTAATTGCCATTTTTCCCAGAAATGATGAAAAATAACTGTTTATTCGAGTCGTAACTCTCAGAGAGTCGAGCGATGCTCTCAGACAGTCACTCTCAGACGCAATGTCCACTCGCGAGAGATACTCTCGAGAGCAACTCGCGATAGTTTCACTCTGAAAAGGACAGTTAGCTTTATGTTTGGCTCGATGTACGTACAGCGACCTAGGCTCGCGTTTCTTATCTTTGGCTCGCATTCGCTTTATGTTTGGCTCGATGTACGTACAGCGACCTAGGCTCGCGTTTCTTATCTTTGGCTCGCAAGAAATATCACGAGTTCTAAGAAGTTAAGGCCTAGAATTTTTCCTAGAACAGTTGCGAACGTACAGCGAGCAGAAATCGGGCAGGACGATTCGTCCTCAGTCGGTGTTTACGAGGCAGTCGAACGAGTGCCTCGGTGAACGTCGCTTATACTGCGCGATTATAGTCTTGTAGGGAATACATCGAACAATGCGTTTTCGATTATACTTAGCATATTCGTTCGTGTGAATTAAGTGCCGCTGCATACAAGAAGCTAGTGCACCGAATTCAAGTACACAACGAACAGCTCAGCTTGGGAGAAAAATCAAGCGAGAAGCGTGTCTCTACGAGCTACACAGCTACAGTTTCACAGTATGTGTATGCGTGGATAATATGTATGTATATATACATACACAATCGAATGATTGAGTTAATTGAAAATAGAGGAGAGCCTACGTATAGCTAGTTAGATCAATTACTGCAACAATTTCATTTTATCGTATCCTAAGTTTATTTTTCTTGTAATAAGATGTGTTATAGCTATGAAACAACAAGAAATTAGTTTTTTTACTGTTGTCTCCCCGAGACATATACATATTCTATCCTTTCCTGGAGAAACACTGTCTCTTAGTAAACAACTAAGCCTTTACACACGACCTGCTTCGTTTGTCATTATTCTAACGACAATATACGACAATTGACACGCGGTGCAGATGATCAGACTTCAGTTTTCCGTAAAACCGGGGGATGGTTCCCAACTACGCGGATTTCCATCCACGCGGACCGTCGATGTCTCGAAACCTACGCGTAGTTCGACAGAATACAGTATAAATATACATATATGTTTAGACTGATATGTAAGATCATACTTTTTCCTCTGGCTTTCATCAGTGCCTCTAAAATGTTTAATTGCTATTCGTTTGAATTCCCTAAAAAGTTCATCTCACCTCTTCGACATTTTTTTAATTTTGCCTTGAATCCCAAAACTAAGTAACTATAACATCAATGCCTCTGAAATGATAGATTGTTATTCGTTCGATTGAGACAGCGTTAATATTCTTCGTTAAATCTCCCTACTTCGTTGAAATATTTCAGGTAAATACTTCTTCTTAGTCCGTTTGTTTTCCAAACGTATCGATAATCTGCTATTGGTAGAGATTTCAACCTGCTATTCCCACTGGATAGCGCAACACGGAATATGGCACAGAGGTTGTGCAGGTGTGACGGAGAGTCGCATGAAAGGTGTTTATATGTAGAGAAGAAAAATACATCATCGTGACTTATGAGTGGTATTATCTCCGGTTGGAGAGAGAATGGGAAGGGGTGAGATAAGAAGCGTAGAATTGCGCACGAGATGGAACTACAGGAGTGTACCTACGGGTGCCATAATGTATGTATAACGTTCGCCTTGCAGCATCAAAACGTTGCCCCATGACAATGTGTTATTACCCATCGCCCTTCTTTTTTATTGTCACGTCGAGACACTTCCTCCACTCGTTCCTTCCCCTTTCCTGCCCTCTCTATTCCTTCGTCCTTTTCTCTCTTTTTCTCATTTCTGTTTTCTGTTACGATTCGCTTTATCCAGCGTACTTTCCAGTTCGCGTTTAATTTCTTTCGCGCTTTAATTCCTCGGGGTTATTGGCTGTCGAGTATCAAGCGTTGTCTCGTTACAAATGATTGCGGTATTAAAGTAATCGCGTGAAATCCTTGAATTTTTTATTCAACTGACACGAGGATTAACGTGCAACCTCTGCAACTACGCTTTCACATTGATCTTGCGTAACATTGATGTACGTGGATACATAAAGTTTCGAGAAACCAAATGTATCCTCGGTATTCTTAAGTAAAACACATTTGTAACTATCGTTGAATTAAAGGATACAGTTGGATTTCTTCAGTCGCCGGGAGAAATAACTGTCCTCCTCCTCTAGACAATTCACTTATAGGTATGTAAATATAGAATTATTGTATAGGAAATAATATTTATTTTTAATACATTGTGTAAAAGATAATATTTATTTTTCATATAT
>NW_017101298.1:85403-90370 GCF_001263275.1 Habropoda laboriosa
GAAAAAGTAATTATTATTTTTTAAGATTGCAGGTAAATCACATATTCTTTCACTAAATAAGTCATATTCTTTTATTCAGCATATTGAATATTATGATTCATCATTTTGCGTTAATTTCTGTTACAATTTTGTTAGAATTAATATTAGAATTTTTTAGACAATTCTCTACGTATCAACAGAATTTCATGGTCCTCGCGTTACTATTGGTTCAATAATGTATTACAGTTATTGTAACGTATTACAGAATTTTTGGGTCAATTTTTTATATACCAACACGATTTCATGGACTTGATTTTATTATTAGTTCAGTAATGTTACCTATGTCTGCGAGAAAAGAAAGTCGCGTATATATTAGACTGCGAATGAACGGTGATTATTTAATAGTTAAGTAAGTCCTGCGCCTCTCACAGAACTCGAATTCCAAGTTAAGATGATCGGATCTGTAGATAAGACCCGAAAAGTGCAGGTATAATGCGAAGCATAATATAACGGCAACATAATAGTAACACTAACCGACAGGAGCATCGGACCCTGGTTTTCTATGATCCACTACTGCTCTTTTCACTTTGTACTTTTATTCTTCAACCCTCCTCGGTCCTTTCTTTTTCTTCTGCTCGATATCTAGATTAGGTATCCGCTCTATTATTGCGCAAGTTTTCGCTCGGCGAATACATGTAGGTACCTACCATAATCTTCTATTACAAACGTACTTACTTACTATTTATACACACCTTTATGAAACATACTTTGGCCTGTTTTACATGAATTTAGATGGAATATTAAAATATAAAATATCTATAAAATTATTCTAACGAGTTGAGGCAAATTCGGGTGTTAACCCTAGAGCGGTCCTCGGGTCTTTTTTGACCCACCGCCTTTTTATATTTTTAGTCATTTTTGCTGTTGTCAAGTTTACGTTCCTTGACGTTATTTTAAACGTTTATTGTCTAGGTTCATATGTCGCGTTGGGAACAAAAATTGTTTCACATAAGGTCTTAGGTCCTTTTTGACCCAAAAGTCGTAAGTGTACAGTCGAAACGAAGAACGCAGTAGGGTTAAACAAATATTACTCTTGAAGTTACCGCAAGGCTGATTTGAATGAAATTAAATATCCATGATTAAATACACGAAGTAAAATATCGAATTACAGAGAAATGGACTAAAATGGTTATTGTAATTAACGTAAGTTATAAATAATGCGAATGAATAGTTTGAAAAGCTAAAAATTGTTTTATGCATAAAATAACAGCAACGAATAAGAAAATAATGTGTTGTGAAAATAATAAGTTCGTGTCGAATTTTATAACTTAGATGAATATTTCCAACGAACCTTTAAATTTTATATAAAAGAAACGTGAACACCTTCTTATTCCACAACTATTTTCTATTTTTTTGTTTTTGGTGAGACCATTATGTCTACTGACCATCAACACGAGCAAAATTTTATCACTACAAGATAAAATTTTATATATCCTTTACTGCAACTGAGATGTTGCTTAACGTGCAACATTTCTTACTCAATCTTTGCCGAACGATTCAACGTAATCGTAAACACGATGTGCATAAGTGTCCTGAAATCCCCTCTGCTTAAATTTCCAAAGTGGAAAGATAAGACGTCGATAAAGCACACACATCGTTTTCGATTACATTCACTCTGCATGCGAACGCATGCTACCATTGAGTGTTCGGACGAGCAACACATGCCCTTTCCTCCGACCATGTTTGCATCCCTATCTCGTGAATTTTGTGCCCTATCTCTATATAACAGAGACCAAAGATCACGTCTTTGTTATTATTTTTTCTTTTCTGTCCTTCCGCCCTTATCTGTGATTTGGCAATTCGACGTAAAATATTTGCTGAATGTTGCGATGTATCTATGTGATTTTGTGACCACTTAAGGTATTTCATGTTAAATTTCCTATTTGATACTAATTTGTTCACAAGCTAATAGTGGATATTGTAATTTGATATTGAACACGTTGACTGCCAAGCCTATTTTGAAGAAATCTGTTCTAGACGACAACATTATACGTAGAACAGTGTTTTAAAGCATATCGTAATTAAAATTTGCTCTTATTGCCTTGTTTACTTTCATTCTTTTATATTTTGATAATCTTGTAAAAAATAATAAATAAATCCTTTTTGTGACGCCTTTTTGTTAGCAGTGAACCTTTAGCAGACGCCCATCCCACAGAATTCCTATGCGTTTACAACGTGTTAACTCGTGTAAAGGTTATACTGTAAAAAGGAGATAACTCGTGGTTGACAGTCAACGTGTTAATCCTTGGAAGACAAACATACTTTCTGACACTCCGTAGGTCTAATTTTTTTTACTGTTTCGAGCTTTGAAAAAATCCGAAAAATTCCCGAGGTACTTATCTACCACGCTACACAATTGTTCAAACTTTTTTCAATAAAAATGAAAATCCTCCTTGAAAATATAGCGACGGTCTCACAGATCGACACCCTTTCGATCTTCTGCTTGAAAATAACGTTTGTTCGATAGGTAGGAAGGGAAGAGTATAAATGGGCAGAAACAAACGTTAAATGCGGTCAAAGAGGTGGAAGTAATCGAGGCTGAATCTCGTACGCTTCGAACTGTCTCGTAAACCACTGTACGACAATGTGAGCAACGTGCCGGATAATGCGACATCATTTCTACCTCCTCGACGTCGTAAAGTGTACGTTCCTAGAGGTAGCAATTCTGAAAATCCCTCGGTGCAGATCGAAAGCTATCACGAGTGAGTTTCGTGCTTTCCTGTTGAATGAAAACAATCTATTGAAATCGGAATAGTTTACGAGACATCGCGACAAATCGCTCTACCCTTTCCTCCTTTGTTTTCTCGCGTTTCCCGTTTACCGCCCCGTCGTTCCTCTGATCTACGATTTTAGATGGAACACGGGTGTTTGGTAAACGATGGGAAATGAACGGACGGATGCTGGAGAACAGCGCAATCCTCTTAGGTATCTACTCACATTTTACTGCACGAGCAAAATAGAGAAAATCTGGATTGTTACTTTCGCATTTGCAAACAATTTTCTACGTTTCACCGGTATTTAAGGGTGCGAAACGAGGTAATTTCAACTGTTAATAACTTCTAAATTATCGGCTGTTTGCGTGTGAAAAGTGTGATCGTTATTTTCTGAAGAGCTCGAGGTGTTTTAATTATCGAGAAAGGGTTAGCAAAAAATCCTCTGCGCGAAGAACTCGAAGAATAATAATAGCGATAATTTTAATCGTTTTAATTTTCTTCCTTGTGAAGATCGCTCTAATATCAACAGCAATTATGCTAGGATATATTTACAATGTAGCAACATTATCTCAGTTTTCGAAAATTGGCCCTTTACTTTAACTAGAACAACCGCTTTTCTTATCAGTGAAATTGCAGAAAAACTTGGAAATCATTGTCACGAAAGTAGCTTAGATTCTATCACGTCCTGTTTGTCGAAAATGGCCTAAGTCGCGTATTTCTCGTTTCGAGATATTTAGAATTTTCTATTCGGGTGTAAAGTATAATAACGATATAAAATATTTTTTCATTGCGTGATAAAATATTTCACAAAATATCGCTATAATACTCTTTTTTACGAAAAGATTTGTTCAGCGAATTTTTCCTACGCGTTAATGAAAGAAGGAAAAGACAACGAAGGTGCTTCCTCTGTTTGTTTTAGCAGACGAAATGTATGTTGCTCGTGAACATAGGGCGAGAGAGGGTGTTACTCTTTCCTCACTCGAGACAGACAGACGGACAACCTAGAATTAACTCGCATCGTTTCCCCGTCATGATTACGTTTCGATTCGGTGGACACGCCGCCATTTTGTGCTTAGAAATTGAATAGAGGTGTCCAGGAAACACGGCCATGCTAGACGGTTCTTTGCTGACGCGTATTTTAACACGTAAACTACTTCGTAAAAGTCCAGTCTCATTATCCTGACACGCGTATCCGTTCTCCGTTTCACTTTTCGTTTCCTGCTTTACTTTCGTGACACTCGACTCGTTTTCACCCGGTCGAAATGCTGCTTAATCTTCAGCTAGAAACGGCCAAGCTGTGCAAAATAACGATTGTTTTTAACGTAGGTTGTAAAAGAGGAGGATTCAGACTGAAACGTGTACACTCACGTTCCTAAGTATTCAGATTAAACGTGTGTAAATGATTGAGTTGTTAATCTTAGTGCGTTCTTCGTTTCGACTGTACACTGAAGACTTTTGGGCCAAAAAGGACCTAAGACCTTAGGTGTAACAATTTTTGTTACCAGCACGCCACATGAACTTAGGTAATGAACTTTCGATGTAACGTTAAGGGAACATAAATTTGATAACAGCAAAAATGACTAAAAATATAAAAAGGCGGTGGGTCAGAAAAGACCCGAAGACCGCTCTAGGGTTAAAAGAAATGTGTAAGTTTTACAAACTATTCGTCTCGATCCAAGAATTTTCAGTGTATTGAAAAAATGAGTTTTCCAACTTTAACGTTTCCTCTAAACTTCAATACGGATGCCTTCGTGTAGGTCAAAAGATTGGAGCACTAATAGTTATTCGAACAAACGGTTTTTTATACAAACATATGCAGTAATTTTATTAGAAGTATCGCACTTACACGTTAAAATAGCATTACACAAGTATTGTTATATTTTAATAAGTGCATAAAATTAATTAGTGTATAAAAGTGTGAAAAATAGAATTGAACAAGAACATGAAAAAAATGCCCAACGTGTAAAATAGATGGAAATATTTGTAAGTTTGGAGCAACATTAAACCGGAAACAATTGAAAAGTAATTGCCAGAGTGACAATATAATGTGAAATGGTCATATAGAAAAAGTGGATCCTTTTGCGAGAAACACTTTGCTAAAATTTTGCATCGTTTTTCTAAAAAAATAAGTACAAAATAATTGTAACTTTTGCTTTTAATTATAATTTATTAAGTAGGTAAATAACATTTTCAATAAAACATTTAGTTACTTAA